>NW_026862467.1:0-29751 GCF_026571515.1 Ruditapes philippinarum
ATTATAATTAATTATTGCACTCAACACTAGATTAAATGTAACAACGCTACTGTGATTTTATATTCAGAAAATAAAAAGGAATATTATATCACAGTAAGCATAAAACTCTTGTATTAAATGAAACTGATTCAGTGTAGTCTTTAATGTGCATCTTTTGTTTTGAAAGAAATGTGTGCAGATGGTACTTACTCCATTTTTATCGGGCATCTTGATAAAACCGATGACTTTTCTGTTAACCAATTCAAATACTTGTAACCTTAAAACAAAATATTATGAAATAAATTATTTGACTTGACTGCCGTGGGATTTGTAATAAAAAGTGATCACTACCTATTAGACAGAGTAACAACTTCAGACATATTGAATATTACAGGTATCAACAGTTGGTAGCACTGGTGAAGTCTTGAAACAGAAGAAAACAATATCACCAAGACGATCCAGTAAGAACAAACACATGGAAAACGTATCTTGTCAGGTGTGTGGAGACATGGCTGCAGGTTTCTACTGTGGGGCTTTCATTTGTGAAGCTTGCAAGGTATGTATTAATCGCTTCATCTTTTAATTATACATTATGCCTAGTAGAGTGCTATTGGGTTGTTTGATTTTGCTTTTGATGTTGAAAGATTGTTTGACATCCTGACCCTTGTATGTTAAAGTATCACAGTTTTCATAAAGATTTTATTAATTTATGTATGAATGAACTGAGCCTGCTATACCCTGTTGAATTAATGTACAGAACAAGTCCTACTACCCTATTGTATTTATGCAATGAACTCATCCAACTATATATTATACCAACTGTTTAAGAGTTCACTGCTGGCCAAGGCTTGTTATAATCAGATGCTAAGAAACAAGGTAATTATGTTACATAATCTATAAGTACTACACATAATATAAAGAAGGATGCATAGTTAATATTTTGAAGCCTTTTAAACAAGAGTTAGTTTGTTATGAAAAAAAATAAAACCACAAAAAAAACCCCAGAAGAAACAACATCATTATAGAAAAACTTTCACCGAAACTACTACTTGCGCTTGCTTTTATCATTATAAGCCACCAGTATCAAGCCACCACGTATCAAGCGGTAAGAGCGCACCACGTTTACAATTTTTGTAAACGTTTACCACGACTGCTAAAACCGAAAACGATACCGTTTAAAGGTTGTACCTCCTCTATTACTATATATACACACCATATATTTGAAGTCGCAATGATGTCTTCTTTCTATTTTTTAATACAATGTACACAAATAAAAATGTGCAAGCTCATCACGATTGAGTCAGCACACATTTTTTGCATTGTAACCCCATTTTTTAACCAAAAATGTATGTCAACGAGCAATTTTTGCCACCGTAATGCTGTGTGGAGGGTTGTAAACACCCATTTTCCCGTTTGCGTTTTACTTTGGAATAAACCACTACAATTGATAAAATCCATGATTACAGGCAATGATTAAGAAATTTTGTAAGACAATATGGTCATTTCGATTTAAACGGTAAACAATATCGTAAACGTTTATGAGATGAAAATCGAAAAACGAATCCGTTTAAAATGTGTAATTGTGGGGGCCTTATCAAGCGGGACCAGCCTGAACTTCTCACTTCTGTGTATTCAGACTATTAAATCCTGATTACCCTAACATTGATAATGGACTGTTCCAAAGAGAAGTTAGGCATGTCAATTACACAGATTCAGCAGGTTAAGGGGTTATATCACATGTTAAAACATCAGTTTAAATGTTATACAGGGTTTGGATATTATTACCGGTATACCACATATAGCTTAAAGTTTTCTTCAAATTTATAAGAATGCAGGTGGCTGCATTTCCTTAAACACAACCTTGATTAAATAGAAACATCTGGATGCTGTCAATATCATTTCTATAAAGAGGTGTTAAGTTGAATATTCTGATAAGTTACAGATCTTCTGTCCTATTTGTATGTACTTTTATGTGTACTGTACCAGATGAAAATAAATCTGTTGCATGTAAAATATATTCTAACAACATGCCAGGTTTAAAGATTTTTATTGAACAGTTTAAATTTTGCCAATGCCGGAATATATATGAAAATGCCCAAAAACATTTTTTATGAGAGGAAAAACTAAAAAGGCCCTTCTTAAATTTTATAAAATCAGCTCTACGTTTTTGCACGATTTTAATGAGATGGCAAAGTGTTTTGAGTATTAAACATATCAATCCAGAGAAAATAGCCCCTACTTTATGGGTTTTTATACTTAGAAAAAACTACATGGCTAGATCAAATATATTTATAATATATCGTGCATTGTTTTGTGATAAAAATCATCTCTACCCTGAAGGTAAAATTTGTGACAAATATAGTAACATTCTTCACTGAAAGCACATATTAAGATATTTTATAGATATAACCTTGTTGAGTACATTCTTTGCCGAAAAGTACAAGTCATTCCTATTGTTTAAAAAAAGGGACAATTTCTTAGAGGCATCTCAATATCATGCACATAAAATTATTCTTGTCTGAAATTTAAAAGCCAGGAGCATTGATATTTGGGAAATTAATACATGTAACATTGTCTTGAGGAACTTTACAAATGTTAATTTAAAAATAGTTACATGCATATTAATATTTTTCTGAAAGTTCAAAGGCCTGAGCTATGATGTTTGGTATATAGTATAATCTTACAAGTCTTTACAAGTATTAAAGAGAAATATCAAGATCCTAGGGTAAAATATGTCGCCCCCTTGAGAATGTTTCATTTTACTTTTCTTCCATTTACTAAAGTCATCAATTTAGGCCAAATTTAGCCTCTTGTAAATTTTCAACTCTGTTGTGCAACTTATGAAATGTTTCTAATTTTATGACTTATGGGCTACTAACAATGATGTCCAGTTTCATGATATTTTTTCTTTATTATTATTATTATGCCCCCACTTCAAAGAAGAGGGGGTATATTGCTTTGCATTTGTTTGTCTGTCGGTCCGTAGACCAAATGGTTTCCGAGTGATAACTAAAGAACCCTTAGGCCTAGGAACTTCAAACTTGGTATGGTGATTGGTCATGACAAGTAGATGACCCCTATTGATTTTGGGGTCAAGGGGTCAAAGGTCAAGGTCACATTGACCTTGTAAGCAAAAACGGTTTCCGATCAATAACTAAAGAACCTTAAGGCCTAGGAACTTCAAACTTGGTATGGTGATTTGTCATGATCAGTAGATGACCCCTATTGATTTTGGGGTCAAGGGGTCAAAGGTCAAGGTCACATTGACCTTGTAAGCAAAAACGGTTTCCGATCAATAAGTAAAGAACCTTAAGGCCTAGGAACTTCAAACTTAGTATGGTGATTGGTCATGATCAGTAGATGACCCCTATTGATTTTGGGGTCAAGGGTCAAAGGACAAGGTCACATTGACCTCTTGGGTAAAAACGGTTTCCGATCAATAAACAAAAGAATGCTTAGGCCTAGGAACTTCAAACTTGGTATGGTGATTGGTTATGACCAGCAGATGACCCTATTGATTTTGGGGTTAAGTGGTCAAAGGTCAAGGTCACATTGACCTTGTAGGTAAAAACGGTTTTCCGATCAATAACGAAAGAACCCTTAGGCCTAGGGACTTCAAACTTGATATGGTGATTGGTCATGATCAGTAGATGACCCCTATTGATTTTGGGGTTAAGGGGTCAAAGGTCAAGGTCACATTGACCTTGTAGGTAAAAACGGTTTCCGATCAATAACGAAAGAACCCTTAGGCATAGGGACTTCAAAACTTGATATGGTGATTGGTCATGATCAGTAGAATGACCCCTATTGATTTTGGGGTCAAGGGGGTCAAAGGTCAAGGTCACATTGACCTCTTAGGTAAAAGCAGTTTCCGATCAATAACTAAAGAACCCTTAGGCCTAGGAACTTCAAACTTGGTATGGTGATTGGTCATGACCAGCAGATGACCCCTACTGATTTTGGGATTAAGGGGTCAAAGGGCAAGGTCACATTGACCTTGTAGGTAAAAATGCTTTCCGATCAATAACTTTAAGAACCCTTAGGCCTAGGAACTTCAAACTTGGTATGGTGATTGGTCATGACCAGCAGATGACCTATTGTTTTTAGGGTCAAGGGGTCAAAGGTCATGTAACATTGACCTTGTAGGTTAAAACGGTTTCGATCAATTAACTAAAAACGCTTAGGCCTAGGAACTTCAAACTTTGTATGATGATTGGTGGTGACCAGCAGATGACCCCTATTGAGTTTTGGGTCAAGGGGTCAAAGGTCAAGGTCACATCGACCTTGTAAGTAAAAACGGTTTCTGATCAATAACTAAGAACGCTTAGGCCTAGGAACTTCAAACTTGGTATGGTGATTTTTCATGACCAGCAGATTACCCTTTCGATTTTGGGATCAAGGGGTCAAAGGTCAAGGTCACATTGACCTTGTAAGTAAAAACGGTTTCTGATCAATAACTAAAGAACGCTTCGGCCTAGGAACTTCAAACTTGGCATAGTGATTGGTCATGATCAGCAGATGACCCCTATTGATTTTGGGGTCAAAGGTCAAGGTCACATTGACCTTGTATGTTAAAACGGTTTCGGATCAATAATAAAAGAACCCTTAGACTTAGGAACTTCAAACTTGGCATGGTGATTAGTCATGACCAGCAAATGACCCCTATTGATTTTTGGGTCAAGGGTTAAAGGTCAAGGTCACATTGACCTTGTAAGTAAAAACGGTTTCTGATCAATTAACTAAAAACGCTTAGGCCTAGGAACTTCAAACTTTGTATGATGATTGGTCTTGACCAGCAGATGACCCCTATAGAGTTTTGGGTCAAGGGGTCAAAGGTCAAGGTCATGACCAGTAGATACTTGATAACCCTTATTAATTGTTTGATCACTGGGTCAGAAGTCATGCATAATTACCTTATCACATGAATAATTGGCTGCTGATAGGGGGCATACATGTTTTACAAACATATCTTGTTATTATTATTATGCCCCCACTTCAAAGAAGAGGGGGTATATTGCTTTGTATTTGTCTGTCTGTTGGTCGTTCGGTATGTACACCAAATGGTTTCCGATCAAAAACTAAAGAACTCTTATACCTAGGAACTTTAAATGTGGTGTGATGATTGTGCTTGACCAGCAGGTGACCCTTATTGATTTTCGGGTCAAATGTCAAGGTTACATTGACCTTGTATGTAATAACGGTTTCCGATCAATAACTAAAGAACGCTTAGGCCTAGGAACTTCAAACTTGGTATGGTGATTGGTCATGACCAGCAGATGACCCCTATTGATTTTGGGGTCAAAGGTCAAGGTCACATTGACCTTGTAGGTAAAAACGGTTTCCAATCAATAACTAAAGAATGCTTAGAACTAGGAACTTCAAACTTGGTATGATGATTGGTCATGACCAGCAGATGACCCCTATTGATTTTGGGGTCAAGAGGTTAAAGGTCAAGGTCACATTGACCTTGTAGGTAAAAGCGGTTTCTGATCAATAACTAAAGAATGCTTAGGCCTAGGAACTTCAAATTTGGTATGATGATTGGTCATGACCCCTATTTATTTTGGGGTCAAGGGGTCAAAGGTCAAGGTCACATTGACCTTGCAGGTAAAAACGGTTCCGATCAATAACTAAGAACGCTTAGGCCTAGGAACTTCAAACTCTGGTATGATGATTGGTCATGACCAGTAGTTGACCCCTATTGATTTTGGGGTCAAGGGGTCAGTGTCATATTGACCTTGTACTTAATGACGGTTTCTGACCAATAACTCAACAACTCAAGTTGCCTAATTTAATGGTTGATATTTTTATATTAAACTAAAAATGCTTTTGGTATACACATTTGAAGGTCTTATGTAATATAACAACTTGGCTGATATTAATGAGGCCTACATAATTCATAAAATTTATGCATATATTATTATGCCCCCATTTCGAAGAAAAGGGGGTATATTGCTTTGCACTTGTCGGTCCGTCGGTCCGTTGGTCCGTCGGTCCGTCGGTCCGTAGACCAAATGGTTTCCGAGTGATAACTAAAGAACCCTTAGGCCTAGGAACTTCAAACTTGGTATGGTGATTGGTCATGACCAGTAGATGACCCCTATTGATTTTGGGGTCAAGGGGTCAAAGGTCAAGGTCACATTGACCTTGTAAGCAAAAACGGTTTCCGATCAATAACTAAAGAACCTTAAGGCCTAGGAACTTCAAACTTGATATGGTGATTGGTCATGATCAGTAGATGATCCCTATTGATTTTGGGGTCAAGGGGTCAAAGGTCAAGGTCACATTGACCTTGTAAGCAAAAACGGTTTCCGATCAATAACTAAAGAACTTTAAGGCCTAGGAACTTCAAACTTGGTATGGTGATTGGTCATGATCAGTAGATCGTCACCTTAGTGCAAGAACTCAATATCTGCTTCTTTATCTATATGCAGTTATTGAGTTTTTGCACTAAGGTGACGAGATGACCCCTATTGATTTTAGGGGGTCAAGGGGTTCAAAGGTCAAGGTCACATTGACCTCTTGGGGTAAAAACGGTTTCTGATCAATAAACAAAAGAACCCTTAGGCCTAGGGAACTTCAAAACTTGGTATGGTGATTGGCATGACCAGCAGATAAACCCCTATTGATTTTGGGGTTAGGGGTTCAAAGGTCAAGGTCACATTGACCTTGTAGGTAAAAACGGTTTCCGATCAATAACGAAAGAATCCTTAGGCCTAGGGACTTCAAACTTGATATGTAGATTGGTCATGATCAGTAGATGACCCCTATTGACTTTGGGGTCAAGGGGTCAAAAAGTCAAGGTCACATTGACCTTGTAGGTAAAAACGATTTCCGATCAATAACGAAAGAACCCCATAGGCCTAGGAACTTCAAACTTGGTATGGTTGATTGGTCATGACCAGCAGATGACCCCTATTGTATTTTGGGGGTTAAGGGGTCAAAGGTCAAGGTCACATTGACTTTGTAGGTAAAAACGGTTTCTCATCAATAACTAAAAGAACCCTTATGCCTAGGAACTTCAAAACTTGTATGGTGATTGGTCATGACCAGCAGAATGACCCCTATTGATTTTTGGGGTTAAGGGGTCAAAGGTCAAGGTCACATTGACCTTGTAGGTAAAAAACGGTTTCCGATCAATAACGAAAGAATCCTTAAGGCCTAGGGACTTCAAACTTGATATGTAGATTGGTTCATGATCAGTAGATGACCCTATTGACTTTGGGGTCAAGGGGTCAAAGGTCAAAGGTCACATTGACCTCTTAGGTAAAAACGGTTTCCGATCAATAACTAAAGAACCCTTAGGCCTAGGAACTTCAAACTTGGTATGATTATTGGTCATGACCAGTAGATGACCCCTATTGATATTGGGGTTAAGGGGTCAAAGGGCAAGGTCAACATTGACCTTGTAGGTAAAAAAATGCTTTCAAATCAATAACTTAAGAACCCTTTGTCCTAGGAACTTCAAAACATGGTATGGGTGATTGGTCATGACCAGCAGATGACCTATTGATTTTGGGGTCAAGGGGTCAAAGGTCAAGGTCACATTGACCTTGGTATGTTAAAACGATTTCCGGTCAATTAACTAAAAACACTTAGGCCTAGGAACTTCAAAAACTTTGGTATGATGATTGTCGTGACCAGCAGATGACCCCTATTGAGTTTTGGTTTCAAGGGGTCAAAGGTTAAGGTCAGACCAGTAGATACTTGATAACCCTTATTAATTGTTTGATCACTGGGTCAGAAAGTCATCAAAACCTTATCAACATGAACTAATTGGCTGCTATAGGGGGGACAATACTGTTTTAACAAACATATCTTGTTTGGTAAGATTTGTAAATAACTTAAATTGCTGCACACAACTTATTGGGTCACAAATTAATATTACCTTGTGACTAGTCATGGACCATAGATACTAGATAACCCTTATTAATTTTTGTTCACTGGGTCAGAAGTCATGCATAATAACCTGATCACATGACTAATTGACTGCCAATAGGGGCATACATTATTTTACAAACAATATCTTGTTTACATTTTAATGTTATGTTAATTTTGTTCTACAGAAATTTTACATGAGAGCTTACAAAGCAAAGATAAATTGAAGTATGGTTTGCCTGCGAGAAAAAAAGTTGTATTATTACTAAAAAGAAAGTAGAGGTTTACAGTGCCAGTATTGCAGATTTCATAAAAAGTTCAGTCTCAACATTTTATACCTAAACAAGGTATGTGTCCATATATTATACCTAAACAAGTTATGTGACTAGTGTTTTATACCTAAAACAAGATATGTGACCATGTTTTATACCTAAACAAGTTATGTGACAATATATTTCACCTAAGAAGATATGTTACTTTGTTTTAAACTTCGTAAGTTATGTGTCACCATATATTATACCTAAACAAGATATGTTACCATGCTTACAAGTAAACAAGGTATATGCTATCATGTATTATACCTAAATAAAGCGTGAGGCACTAAATACCTAAACAAGTCATGTTCAAAAAAGTTTAAAAACATGTATATGTATAAAACTATATTCCATAGCAAGATTACCATATCTTGAGGGTCAGGAATTTAAGTTTATAGAATTGGTATTGTTTAAATGTAACTATTAAAAAGTTTATAATCAGTTATTGTATTTTGAATATAATTATTTAATTATTTACATGATATTTTTTATTATTTACATAAAGTTTTGTCATTAAGGTGAAGGTGAGTCGAACAAAGACACCCAGATGTCGGACATTCCATGCCGTGTCTGCTCAGCACCGTCATCGGGGTTTCATTTTGGAGCTATAACCTGTGAAGGCTGCAAGGTATTCCAGCTTTAAATATACTCAGCTCTGTGTAATTATTTTAAAGAAAACCAACAACTTATTTAACATATGTTGAATTGTTTTATATACCCAAGGTTAATCAGGGTTTTCATTGTTAACATATTATATCCCCCTTGACCCTTGGCCAAATCAGTTGTTTTCATTGGCACATCTGTTGCCTCGGATTAAAATGAAAACCCAGGGTTTTTAACTCATTTTGTTTTGATAAAATTTTCACAGCATTGGAAAACGAAACATCTGTGCCTTAAGTTATGTCTGTATGTTTATTTTTTTAAGTAACAACTGTCTAGTGATGCAAAATAGCGAGTGCATTAATAAATGTTTTTATATTGACTGCTTTCTTGGAAAATGTTTTTTATTTTGTTAAAGGGTTAAAATGATAAAAGCATATGCAGGGTGCAATAAGGGGAAGTACTGATTTGTAGGGGCGAAATACTTTTTATTATGCCCCCTCCCTCCTTCCCTTCAGATTGCAAAAAATATATATTTTTTATTTTCATATTTCTCCTTTTGTTTTGGATAGGAAAGCATATACCATAGGTTTAAAAATTGGAGAGTAATTCCAGCCTGTAACTGAAAATTCTATACATTCTATTTTCTCTATACGATAATATGTTATTAGCTTAATTTGACTTGTTTTGTCTTATAAACTTGTTGTACATTAAATGCGTCTCCTAGACAATGTTGCAGTTTTTACATGTGAAACATAAGAAGATTTTAACTTTGGTCAGATTGTTTGTATAATAATAATATAACTAGGAACATTGGTAAAGTTAATGTAGATATATTGTATATTGATTTTAAAAAAGTAAGAAAAATAGACACTAGAAATTTATTCTGTGTCATAAATTTATTGACAAACCTTGAACCCCTGAAAAACTGAAATCTACATTTGTGGATCCCATTGGTCAGTATGTACTGTTCACATTATCACCTACATATAAACTGGTGATAGTCAAACATTGATATTTTTTCACATCTTGGCATATTTGTTTATTATGTGTGGACATGTGAAATAAAGACAATCATTTAATAAGCATGTTGTGACTTATATAAAAATGTGCTTATGTATACTCAGTGTGTTACAAAACAAGTTTAACTGATTGTCAATAATGATTTCTTTATCATGACCTGGGGGAATTCTTCAACAATACCATGACTTATATTAGCTAGTTGACTAATTTAATTGTCTGAAAGATAGAAAGCAGCCTTACATATATCATCTGCTTTGTACAATGCATGTTAAATTGAATTGAAATTGAAAATTTTAAAAGATGTGTGGCTAAATGCCATTGATTTTAGAAACCCCCCTTTTCTGATATAGATATATATTTCCCTTTCAGAAAGCCACAGGTTGGTTTGAAAATTGAAAAAAAAAAATCACTGCATACTGAAAGGAAATAGAGGATATTGAATGAGTGTAAGTTCAATACTGAATTTATTGCATGAGTTGAATAACATTATATTATGCGAGCCTCTGGCGAGCATAATATTATTTTATTCAACGAGTGCAATAAATTCAGTAATGAACTTACACAAATTTAATATTCTATTTATCACATACCCAAAATAAAGACTGTTAAAGTGAAATAAGAGTCATTTATCATTGACGCGCCTATAGTTTAACGCTAACATTTAGCGCGTCTTTACACTATGTTTGTATAACGCTAATGACGTCACATCAAAATATATGCACGGCCATGCAATACCATTTTTACGGAGTCGCAAAATCGGTACGGATGTGTGATAATATAAAATTCTACAATTTTAACAGAATATTATATTTATTAACAAATGATATGCTATTGTCATGTTTGATAGATAACAATGAAAGGCAAAGCCTATTTGTTTGCAAACATAATTTAAGGAAATAGTTTCACACAATTTACTTACATCAGTGAACACTGATTATGTTATGAGACCATCATTATCTGTAATTCAAGATTTTATAAAATTTAGGTTTGTGTCATAATATGATAATAAAAGAATTTCCTAGAAAATTAACAATCATTCCATAGATATTCTGTATTTCAATTCTAAGAAAAAGATTATTTTAAGGATATTGTGTTAGTCAGATTATATTTCATTAGTTAAACAGATTGCTCTAAATTAAGGGTAATTTATCATGACCTCAAATTTATCATGGCCTCAAAAAGTCTTTTTTTATTTTATCATTTTTGTTTTCACGACTTTTTACATTCTGAGAACCAATCAGTTTTTGAGAGGGACAAGAAAATTTTCTCAGAATTGTGAAGATAAATTTCGATTTAATTACATTCTACATAATCCTTGTTGGCTTTTGTAATGGATTTCTGTACAAAGAGACTTAATAATATATATATTGATAGATATCTCATTGTTGAACTTCTGTATCGTTAAATTTATTCATTGTTTATACTTGTATGTGTTCACAGCAGTTGTTCAGAAGGCACATAAGTACATTATTTATAACATTGATTTTTTCTCTCTTTATTTTTACCCCAACTAATTTTGCCTTACAAGGGTTTCTGTAGACAAATGATGAAGGAAAATTTTCCTTAGATTGTTGAAATAATTAAATTGCAGAAAGATGAAGAAGATTTATGATTTAATTTAGATTTAGATTTTAGATTTTTGACATTGATGATTGCACTTTTGTAGGGGTTTTTCCGTCGTATGGCAAAGGAGAGGGAGCCAGAAAAATACCAGTGCAATAAGAAAGGCAACTGTGAAATAAACATGGTGACCCGGAATCTGTGTAAGGCATGTAGATACAAGTCATGTAAACAGGCTGGCATGTCTGTTGAAGGTTAGTAAACTTAATCTCATCACTTTATATAATTCCTATAAAAAAATTACACCTTGTTTGCTCATACATGTAGTAATTAAAAATTTGTATTCAATTGTTCAAAAGATGAGAGGCCTTTATTGCTGATTGGGTATCCCATATTTTAATCACTTGTCACTCACCACTTGTTCAAATGCCACCAACTTCAGATTCTTTCATGGGAGGAAAACATCAAGCTAGCCTATGAGTACTCAGGTGCTCGATGGTACTCCGGTACTAATGCTATGAGGAGTACCTGAGGTCTGCCTTCCACAAATAAACCTAGAAAATTACTTTTTTACTGTAACAATGTCATTGCAACTTAAAACCCAATCTTTTGATTTATTAATTAGAAGTTGAGGATCATGATTTATACATTTATTTCATTTTCATTTACAGGAAGTAGGATTGGTCGTCAACCTAATTCTGTAAAACATGCCATATCAATGGAGTTAAAACAAGGAAAACCTGAGGGAGGTACAGATATGTTAACAAAGGTGAAGGAAGAACCAATAGATGAATCCAGTGTGGACTTTCTTACAGATAATAATAAATCAGATAGTTTCTCGTTCTGGGATCAGAATTCAAATACCGGTAATTCAGTGAATAAAGAAACATCCTTACGTGAAAGTGACATAAACTTGGCGAACGTTGTTTCTAAGCAGTCAAGTGTTGTGCAGTCTGTGTCAGATAATGTTGGCACTTGGCAAACTAATAATTTAAGTTTTGCTAACAGAATCACCCCACCACCACCTCCCCCTACAAGTTCAGATGTAGGATCAAAGTTGCCGTCACCCAGTAAAACACAAACATCTGTAGAAAATTACATGTACAGACATGAGAATCAACAGACATTAAATGGGACGCAGGTATCAAAACAAGACAGATATGAGCAGATAGAAATACAAAGTGACAGACAAATGCCCCCTCCACCAAGAAAGCAGGTCGGAGGTCACCACAGGGGTCAACACAATCCTGTAAATTCCTTAGTGTTCACACCTAGTCCGGTAACACAGTTTTTATCTACTACACCCAATATTGAGAACAAGCATCCCAGGGAAACAAAGATGAACCATAAAGTGCCGTCACCAATGAACATTACTCAGAATATGCACTTATCATCATCCGTACCTCAACAAACTGTGTACTCTCCCACCAGTACAACTCCTACACGAGCAAGCCCGGTGGAGAATAAACCAATTGATCAGAACAATCTTCTCGGCTCGTTTAAGACAATGACAGACTTTATCAATAAGATTATAGATGCTGGAAAATGTCTGCAGTTATTGAACTACAGGGTATGTAAGCTTAGCTTTTGTCTTAGTTACAACTATGAAAAGATGCATAACAATGTTACAGACAACATCAGTGTATTAAAACTAATAATATTGAAAAATATGACATAGATTTATATTTGGTTTACTTTAATCCTTACCATGCTTTATATCTTAAATGGATTTGTTTATCTTTCAAAATGGATAACATCATCAGGGTTCTCACTAGGACTTTAAAACATGGAGTCCATGGACTCCCAACCCTGAAAAAGTTGGAGTCCAAAAGCGCGTCGCAATTAATATGTTTACAGATTAGTCATTCAATGCTCACAATAGCATTGCTGATATTTGAATCTTCAAAAGACTTCCAAAGTTTATAGTTATTCAAAAGAAACTCTGAACTACATAGTATAATTATTGTTTTGTTGTTAATATTTATTATGAAATTATTTCATTATAATGCATCAACACATGGAAATCGTTTTGTTTTTTTTCACTTTTATACCAAATCAAATTTTATTCTGGTTAAAAAAGTCCACTCTCAAGACAAAAAGTTTGTATTTGTAAAAAAAACGTAAATGTATATAGGCAGCGTTTAGCGGAATGAATAGGAAAATCGTGTACAGCTTCACAAAGTGTGTAAGAGATTCATCCGATCGACAATTGTTTTAGCAAATATCTTCAAAAGGGGGCAAATTGAAGATCCATATTTAAAGATTTAATGTTGATTAAATAATAAAGGAACAATTCATTCGCATGTTTGGCTTGGAAACCGAGAATTTTTGCGAAATTTTAGGGTTTCTGGCGAACGTGAAATCGCCGATGTTCGGGATCAATTTTCGGATAGAATCTAAATATCAAAGAAAAGCGTATGTGTACCTGGCATTTCGGCACAATATCTTAAATTCTTAATACTCTTATAGAAAGTTTTTGCAAGAATGAAACTAAAGCAAAATTGTGCCTAGAAAATGCCGAAAATATTCGACAATCATTATAATGCCGAAAATATTCGACAATCATTCAAAATTGCACTCATTTGTAATTTGAGAAAACGGTCTTTAAACTTGCGGCGTAAATAGTCGATAATTTTATCCTTTTGTCGGTAAAATTTGCTAATTTCCAATCAACTGTTGATCAAAGATATAAAATTATCACCTCGTGTTATATCTGGTAATTACATGTACTGTACAGCGCGTGTATACATTAGTCTGATCACTATTGCGTGATAATGATCGGAAGCGTTATCGCTGATTGGCCAATCGCTTCACGGGTCGATGTGCATAGGACCGCCTACCTATAGACTGACACGCGCTGATGCATTTGTGTATTTGTGGTTGTGAACAATCTGTAATGTTTATGCGTCCCCAGGCAAAATTAAGCGTACATGGAATCCTTGCTCTGTAATATTTGCGTCCAGCTGTAATAAACATGAGTACCGGGACGCCGAAATAAGCGTCCCCGAGAACCCTGATCATTCTTAATTTTAAGGGACCATTTCAAAAAAAAAATTAAAAAAAAATTTAAATATGTATAGTGTAGTCCATGATCAAATAAAGTCATGTAACATAGGGCACTTGTATCATAGTTTGTGGATCTTTCTGTTGAAAATGTGTCAGAGTTTAATCGTATACATATACATGCACAGTGTATATGTATACAGGAGTGCAGGTATTAGTTACCCGCACTCCAGAGAATTCCCATTGATTGGCTCATTTTTGCTGGGGTTTACTTATTTTGACAGCAGAGAAAGGGAAAGCTATAGAAATATCATAATCAGATGCTCATTCATTGGTTATTTCTTTCTGGGGTTTCATATTGTGACAACCAGGAACGTGTTTTTATGTTTTACTATGATACAAAAGAGAAAGAACATCAAAACACTCGTCAATCTGATTTATACTCTGGGGAGGGGCTATGCCCCCTCGTACAAATCCGATAGCCTCGTGTTTCGAGGCTCTTTCTATAACTTACTACACACAGAAATTACATAGGACATATAAAAATATGGACACAAAAATATGAAGAAATTTTTCTTTCTTCAGTAGTAACTGATTTTGGTGATAAAACAGTCTTTCAAATGTTAAAAAATGCATTCAAAGTTTCTGTGACTATGAAAATTTTTATATTAATACAAATCTTGAACTATAAATTTGTTGGTTTTTTGCACTTTGATCTCTTGAAGAATTATTTGACTCATAATTATGATTTATGAGGGCTTGTCACTTGAAGTTCATTGTATATGTAATTGTAATAGTCACATTTGAAATTGTTTGGGCTACTGTATTGATTTTGTGCACAAAATACATGTATAGTTATAAATATATAGTTATAGTTATAAATATATAGTTATAGTTATAAATATATAGTTATAGTTATAAATATATAGTTATAAATATATAGTTATATGAACAATTTTTTCAGGTGTTTGATACAGACGTTAATCCAACAACTTCTATGAATGTTGATGATATTAAAGCATTGTTTAAAAGTAAATACATGGATCCTAAGGTAAATTATATTGATTTTGTTGCCTTTCTTGTTTCTTTTCACTGTAGAATTTCATGTTTCATTGTTTATATCTTGGTTTTTTTTTATACCAAAGTGACAATTCAGATCCTTATTAATTATCTGTTAAAATACATTTTACAATTTCCTGTATAAATCTTGTTTAATTGGACTATAAATATATGATAACTGTTGCATAGAAGTAAATTAATACTGCATTAAATGTGAAAGAAATATAAGAAGTGCAGTAAAATATAAGGCTTGATGTAAAAACATTGTTTTCTCTGAATATGAAGTTTTATGAAGGACACAAGTAGAACTGTAGTACAAGCTTTCAAAGTCCAGTAATATTAAGGATGAAATTTTGATGTCTGAAAAGTGAGTATAGGGTCTCACTGATGATGCTTTGGTGGTGGGGAGTGGGGTCTTGTGAACTATTCAAGAATTGGTTTGTTCACATTTGTAAAAACTTACCTTGTTATTGGTAAGGTGCCATTTCAGCATTAACATGATAAAGGTGATAATGACTATGAGGTAGAAAATAGATGAAACATAATTGATAACTTGACACTTTTGCCTCCATAACTTCATAGGATGCTGGCCAGTGGATAGTACCTGACTCTGTTTCAGTAGTTAATTAGTTACTGGGTGTCAGATTCACACTGACATTACATAACTCTTTCAGGACATAATAATATATTCATATATTTTCATTGAGATATGCATGTATATGTTATCAATTTTTAGCTTTCAGTTTTCCTGGCAACAGGATGTCTAGGTTAAAACATGTTTAGTTTTACAAATATTTCTTGTACTGATACTTAAGAATATTTGAACGGTGGTAAATCAATGACTCATCTTTTATAGCCAAGTCATGTGTAATTGACGTCAATGTAATATATAATGTTTACATGTGTTTTTAGGCTGGTAATGTGATAACATCAAAAGTTGATATGTCGGTGTTTTCTACACGAGAATCTACGTGGAATTACATGATGACAAACTTTCACCATAATACATACATCACCATTAGATTTGCTAAACTAGTGCCAGGTTTGTAAATGTTTTATCTTTTAGTCTATTCAAGTATGCCAAATCTTTGAATGTTAACTGCAGTAATGATTTGCCTGTTTAACCAACATAAAGTCAGGCAAGTCAGTACATAGATTAAGTTAGTCAAGTATTCATATAGATTAAGTCAGTCAAGTCTGCACATTGTTAAAGTCAGTCCAGCTTTCACATAGATTCAAGTCTGCACATAGGTTAAGTCAGTCAATTCTGCACATAGGTTAAGTCAGTCAATTCTGCACATAGGTTAAGTCAGTCAAGTCTGCACATTAAGTCAGTCAAGTATGCACATAGGTTAACTCAGTCAAGTCTGCACATTAAGTCATTCTAGTCTGCACATAGGTTAAGTCAGTCAATTCTGCACATTAAGTCATTCTAGTCTGCACATAAATTAAGTAAGTTAAGTCTGCACATAGATTAAGTCATTCTAGTCTGCACACAGGTCAAGTCTGCATATAGATCAAGTCATTCAAGTCTGCACATAGATTAAGTCAGTCAATTCTGCACATTAAGTCATTCTAGTCTGCACATAATTTAAGTAAGTTAAGTCTGCACATAGATTAAGTCATTCTAGTCTGCACATAGATTAAGTCATTCTAGTCTGCACATAGATTAAGTCAGTCAAGTCTGCACATAAATTAAGTCAGTCAAGTCTGCACATAGATTAAGTCATTCTAGTCTGCACATAGATTAAGTCAGTCAAGTCTGCACATAAATTAAGTCAGTCATGTGCAAACCAAGATCAGCTACATTTTTGATGATGGTCTGCTTGTTTTGCTTTTCAGTCAGTACAAACATTGAAAGTCCAGAGTGATAGGTGGACAAATCTATTGGAGATATTTTAGAGTTAAACATAATTTGGGAAATACTGAGGAGTATTAGTATAAAAAAGTTAAGTACTGTGCTGATGTCAGATTATGATTTCTTTATTGTTTTCAGATTTTGTTCAAGGCTTAATGAATTAAAAAAAACTGTTTTATGTTCTTCATGTGGCTATGTGATGACAGTGTAATGATTTATTGTATATGATTTCAGGGTTTAAGACATTGAGTTTAAATGACCAGGTGAAGTTGATACAGTCCTCTATCTATCCGATAGAATTGCTCAACATGTCCAAGGTATATGACCCCTCCACCAGGAAATACAACTACTTCACTTACACAAAGGAAGAGGAGAATATCATGATGGAACAGTTTCCGATGTTGAGAGTGTTTCAGGTAGTTTGATTAGATTTATCTTATGTTTTTGTAACGGTGAAAAAAATGTGCAGCCTGACTGAGTTTCGAATCGGGACCCTCAGAATACTCTTCCTTGACTTTACCGAATGAGCCATCTGGAGCCTTACACATCATCTCCCCTAAAAGTGAACATTTCTAAATCGTGACATTTTTTTTCCCCAGGAAGCATGCATCTTGGGCAACTTAAAGGGGCTATGTCTGAGTCCAATGAAAGGGGTTTGACATTAATTGAAAATTAAGGTTACCATCGAGTATATAATGTATTACATATTGTTAAAATTGTTCTTAACTCAACCAAACAATTATTATAACATATTTACAGTGCATATAAATAGGAAAAGTAAACAAAGGATCTGTTTTGCTTTTGCAAATGTTGATTATGGCTGTATTTTTGTTTTATAAAAAAAACTGTATATTATTATTGAACTATTTTTTTTCTTCTGTATTTAAGCCAGAAATATAATTAATAAACATAATAAAATAGACCCTATGAATATTATATAAAATAGGGTAATATCACTAGTTTTATTGTTCCAGGAACATTTTCTTCATGTTGGTGAGATGGTTACATCGTTCCAGTTTACCGACGAAGAATTTGCATTATTGTCAGCATTACTTTTGTTTCCTGCTGAAGTTCATGGTCTAGAAAATCCAAAAGCTGTCGAGCAGTTACAGAACCAGATATCCGGTGCATTACAGGCCTACGAAGAAAGTAAGATTTTGTTCCATCATTTTGCTCGATTTTTCATGCAGTATTCTTCTCTTAGTAAACAAGTTAGTAAGTTTTTGCAAATACCGTCAAACATGTTGCTTTTCTTCACTGATCGTATACTGTATGTGTAGAAATATTCGCGGGCTTTAAATTTTCGCGATCTTCGCGGTGACATTGGATCCGCGAATTCATGTTAAGCGAATATTTCTACACCAATAACTTCTAAATAGTCATATTTTCGCGCATCTATAGAACAATGTATATCAGTGTGTTCACGGCTGCCATAAGCCTGGTATCCGTGGCGCTTTCAAAGAGTGATGTAACTGTTGTATAAACTGTACATGTAACATTTAGCTCTGTATATAAATCAGTTTGCTAGTGTATTTTTGTTTGACTGATCTGATTATCGGATTCTTGTATAAGTATAATACATGTTTGAACAATACCATTGCATCACGCTATTTATTTCATAGTCTGAGTCTTGACATCTAATCAGATTATATTTTTTTTTCTCTAAAAAGCAATGCAAATAACACAAACATTAACAATTCTAACTGATGAAAACATGGAAAACAAAACACAATAAATAGCCAACATTTTAACAAAACTAGTGAAAAGATTATGGTCTCATTCAGTACTGTTTAAAACTGTGAATAATCACGCACGTTAACGGACATTCTTTTGTTTGCCATAATCTTTCCGCTAGACAAATTAGTGTCTTTGTTCTGTACAATAGCGTATTGTTTGACACCAGGTGTTGAACATAACTGTGAAGTCCAACAATGATTACAGTAAAAAGTATGTAAAATAAAACAAGGCTGCTTGCGAAAACCAATCGTGTAAGAGTAAATCTCTTATTTTTTACCCTGATGGGTGTACGCGAATTTATGATTTTCGGCAGTCACCTCCGCGAATTCAAAATAGCGCGAATATTTGTATATACCCCCAAAATGGACCTTTCCGCGAAAATTTGCTTCCGCGAATTTAAATACACATACAGTACTCTCTTCTCTTAGTAAACACATTAATAAATTCTTGCAAAATACTGTCAAACCTCTTATGAAAACCTTGTTGTTTTTGGTCACAGATTGTATCTCAGAATTTTTTTCATTATAACATTTATAAATTTGAAAATTAGTTGTTTTTTTGACATTCTCAAGTTTTCTGTTCCTGGTCTGAATTCACTCATTGGGTAATGTGTTTGACATAAGAGTTTTCTTTTAATTTACTTTAAAATCTATAACTGTAGAATCTGGTAAATGAGGGAATATTAAAAAACACATTTAAAAAGTACCATCTTACTGTTATTCTGTATTGGATGATATGCTTATGTTGTACCTGCACTGTAAGTTTGTCTAGAAAATTGGAGTGCAGATTACTGGAAAACTATAAATAAAGCAACAACAAAAAAGACCTTGTTAAATGTATTATTATACAATTATAATTATACCATAAAGATAATTTGTCACTTATATCTGATGATTAGTGTTCTAAATGACCCGTTTAAAAGATGGGTCATGTTAAATACTTTTCTTGATAATGTTTTATTTCCGCAGAAGTGTCTGGAAATATAAATAAAATTAAGTTTGAATACCATAAAATTATTTTGTTTTTATCATAATCAGTTTAATAAAATTGTATAAACATTATGGTTAAATTGCCACTTAAATGAAATTTCAGTTCCATGGGAAAGAACTTTAAGATACAATAATTTGTCTGACTGTCTCTAAACCTAACTCTACAAGTGCATTAAAGTTCCACTAATTATTATAAGCAAATATGCTTACCAGTATTTACTAGATTTTACAGTATTAAACAAGTTTTATACATGTTTTATGATATTGTAAAGATAATCAGCTTTTTCATTTCCTTCTGATTATTAATACTGACGTGAAATTTTAATCTGTACTTCAGAGACATTTCCGGAAGGTTTGACCCGATACGGAATTCTTCTGGTTCGAGTTGCTGAGCTTGTTCAGTGTCTTCTGCAGCATAATTTAGCGATAGGCCTTCTGCTGACCCATAATCCAACAATCAAAGTCCCGCAACTCTTTCATGAACTTATCATTGAAAGCATTAAAGAGGGACAGAAGTTGTAGAGCTAGTCTAAAGCATCATGTATATCGGGCTCATCTGACCTTTTTAGTCAAAGGTCATTGTGTTTTGTACCTGTCGAAAAATTCGACTACTTGTTTTTAAGGTCCTTATTTTGTACATAATATGTGAAGATATAATTAAACATTAAAAAGTGCTAGATTGAGACTTTGTACGAGATTTCAGCATTCATACCTCAGATATATTGGCCAGAGTCAGATTCAGCATTTTCTTTGAAAGTGACAATAGACTATATAGTTTGTTTTATATTTGTTGACTTCTATAGCTTGTTTCATATAATGTTAAATGAGGAGGCTGAAAAACCTGTATAATAATTATTTGTTGTGTGTAAACTTAAATGAGACTTATTCAGTGTGGCCTGTAATGTGTTCCTAATACAGAGACAGTCAGAATGAGAAAAATGGAAATTGTTGTAGAAAACACCTGTACAAATCAGCCACAATATTTTGGCAGCTACAACAAAGAAAGTAAGATGATGTCAGCATTATTGTAGTGGACTTTTTCATCATCTCCTTCAAATTATGTACAAATAACTTGCTTCAGTTTTAAGATAAAAAAAAAACAATAAGGGCATTAATCAAATTTTATAATCATGTTTTAACACATAGAGAAATGTATGTATGTTTGAAATTGTGTTCTGTGTGTATATATGTATACATATATATATATACACAAACAACTAAGATGGTTTTTGTTTTTGATCGTTGTTCACAATTTGTAGAAAATAATGTCAAGAAGTGTTGAAAACTTAATATTTATTTGATGCCTTCATCCATAATACAATGTGAATATTTAATGTATCATTTTGTTCAATATTGTCTCCGAAAGATATCTGATTTTGTGAATGGATTATGTGCCTGCTTGAAGTCTCTTGTGTAACTGAGTAGACATTTGAAATGGTTATTCAAATGGGAAATTCCTTTATTGAATATTTGTAAGATTATAATTTGGTAGTGATTACACATATCTGTGTAATCCTGTCGCATATTATTGTGTAATCATGCTACACATCATTGTGTACTCATGCTACACATCACATGTTGTCATGCTACACATAAATTTTTAATCATGCCACATATTATTGTGTAATCATGCTACACATCACATGTTATCTTGCTTCATGATAGTACAATGTATCTAAATATGTAATCATATTACACACAAGTGTGTAATCATGTGACAAATTAATGTGTAAATATGCCACACATCAGTGTGTAATCATTACACACATCTGTGTATACTCATGCTACACATTCTTATGTAACTGTGCATTATATAACAGTGTTATTATGTGTTACACATTAATGTGTAACCATGCTATACATTTGTGTGTGTAATCATTCTACACATTACTGAATAATTATGTCACATATTGTTGTGTAATCATTGGACACATTACTATGTAACTATGTTGAGTTATTTTGTATAATGTTGTTGTTTTTCACTTATTAGCTTATGAGAATATTTTCAGATGTACATATCATTATAGTGATTAATGAATGCCAAGTATATGATACTGTACTCACTGACGTGCTGCGATTCTAGACCTGTTTCCTTGGCTTCTATAATGCTAAACAGTGCATCGGTTTTCTTGTTGATTAACTTATATAACTTATATTGATTGACTTGCCTGTGTGAAATAAGTAGTGCTAACCAACTTGTGTAACTTGATTCATAATGAGGACAGCCTTTCTTACCAGATCTAATAATAGAACGAGATCTAGTAATAGATTGAGAACCTTAAAGAGTTTCTTAAAGCTGCATTTTATAAATTTGTAAAAATATTTTACCATCAGCCTAAACACTAAGCAGTCTTATACATTTCCAATAAAAAGACTTTTATTGTTTTAGCTTCACAATGCACTAGATCTACCATTGGAAATAAAGTAACCAACAGATAAAAAAAAATATGATACAGAAATATACTATTGAATTAGAAAAGATCTTTCTAGCCATGTTTATTATCCCCCGCCGATAGATCGGGGGATATTGTTTTGGCGTTGTCTTTCCGTCCGTCCGTCCGAATTTCATTTCCGGACTAGTTCTCTGCAACTACTGGCTGGAATTCAACGAAACTTTATGGGAATCTTCCATACCAAGAGGAGATGCGCATATCGTCGGCTTGTTCCGGTCCGACACTTAAACTCAGAGTTATGGCCCTTGATTAGTTATGCAGTTATATATAGAGTAAAAATCGTTTCCGCGCTACTTCTCTGCAACTACTGGCTGGAATTCAACGATACTTTATGGGAACCTTCAATATCAAGAGGAGATGCGCATATCGTCGCCTTGTTCCGGTCAGACACTTTAACTCAGAGTTATGGTCCTTGATTAGTTATACAGTATGCATATAGAGCAAAAATCATTATCGCGCTACTTCTCTGCAACAACTGGCTGGAATTCAACAAAACTTTATGGGAACCTTCAATATCAAAAGGAGATGAGCATATTATTACCTTGTTCGGGTCAGACACTTTAACTCAGAGTTATGGCTCTTGATTAGTTATGCAGTATGCATATGGAGCAAAAATTGTTTCCGCGCTACTTCTCTGCAACTACTGGCTGGAATTCAACAAAACTTTATGGGAACCTTCAATACCAAGAGAAGGTTTCGCATATCATTGCCTTGTTTGGGTCAGACATTTTAACTCAGAGTTATGGCCCTTGATAAGTTATGCAGTATACAACCAGAGCAATAATTTTGTCCGTGCTACTTCTCTGTAACTACTGGCTGGAATTCAAAGAAACTTTATGGGATACGATGTGCATATAGTCGCCTTGTTCGGCTCAGGCACTATAACTCAGATTTATGGCCCTTGATTAGTTATGCAGTATGCATACATCTCATTGGCATTCCAGATATTACTATTTAACACAGAGTTATGGCTCTGTTATTGCCCTGAATATTTATCAAGTTCAAAGAATGTTACTGTTTATGCCATGATAAATATATAAATAAAGCCTTATGTCTTCAGTTGTTGTGTTAGTAATAACCAGTGCTCGGCGGGGGATATAAATTCAACGAATTTGCTTGTTTTACTGTTGATGTTCAAATGAACCAATGTCAGAGTTTTAGCATGCAAACAGAAATTGTTCTTTCGATTTCACAACAAGGAGGTTGCAACTGATTATGCTTAAGAAGCTCATTTTGGTTGTCTAGACACAATAATAAAAACTATTATTAATGAAATGAAGCTTTTTCTGTTTTTGATGAAAGTTATAAAATGCAGCTTTAAAAATAAGTTATAAAACATAAATGTATTTTATAGTGAGACTATATAAAATAGTAGGTTAAAAAAGCATCACCAGAGTTAGAGCAGGGTTATTAATTGTTTGTTTAATGGTTCATTTGCATGAATATTTAACTTCTGTGATTAATTCCATTGTCTAAAATCAAAGGCATATTATAATATTAAATCACTGGGAGGAAATCGTTAGTCATCTATCAAGTCTAAAATTTAGAAATGGCAATGTTTATGGCATAATATGAAATTCAAGTCTTTTAGAAACTTTAATATTTCTGTTGAATCTTGGGAGAGAAAAAACTTTAATATTAATGTAAAGATTATTTTGATATTGATTTCAAAATAATATCACTTAAATGAAAAAATCTGGCTTACCAGCCACATGTAATAATTATGAAGTTTATTGCAGTCAGTGAAAGCTGTAAAATGTATAAAATTATGTAGGATTTACTAAGCACAATCATTTTATTGACTGTAAAAGGCCTTATAAATCTGTATTGCTCAAATTTCAGCTCACCTGTGTTCAGTGGTGAGCTTTTGTGATTACTTGATGTTTGTGGTGCATCTGCCATTGTCAGTGGTCTTCAAGCTTCTTTGGTTATTCAAAAGTTCTGTATTCTATTGAAACCAAAAGTAATTAGCCTTTGCCACTAGTATAAAGCCAAGCTCTGTTCTGTTGGTAGCTCAGATTTTATGTTTTGATATTGAAATTATGTTTAAAGTAGTTTTGTGTGATACATGGTATAACCCTTTACCTGCTGACTTTGTGTGATAGATTTGTCCAGCTTTGAATTTTGAATAGCTTATAAAAAGTTAGAAATGGGCAAATCTATTACACAACTTGATTAGGTTAAGGGTAAAACAATGTTCTGCACAAAATTATTTAAAACGTCACAGGACTGTCTTTAAACTGCCCAGCTACAACAGCTTTGCACAATGATCTTTTGCAAAAGTAAGTCAAATGAGCTTATAGTATATTTTCCGCTTGACTATTCAAAGAATAAGAAGAGCTATTTTCTGTTGGCAACGCTCTTTGGTTAAGGTTTTGCATGCAAGTTGATATCTCTAAAACTACTGAGGGGAATATGTTGAAACTTCACAAACTTGTTCTCTGTGATTATCCAACATTATGGGCACAGGTCCCATAACTCTGAGTTACCTTTTTACATAGTTATGTCCCTTTTGGTACTGTCAAGCACTGAAAAATGTTCACCCCGCTGTCATACAGATAGCCCTTGTTAATGTTATAACTTCAGAAATTTGTGAGGAAATTCAAGGCTTAGAGCTTAGATATTTGTTAAGTACATGTATTATGTTTCTTTGGAGTCGAAATAAAATTTTAAAGAATTTATTTAGACCACTAAGTTTATATTTGTAACATTCAAATATGTAAGCTCCTGTGACAATTATTGATTTTTAAAATTCACCTGAAAAACTTCTTTTCTACTTTCTGTATTTTTTTTTTACAGGTGAGCGTTCAAGGCCTAATCTTGGGCTACTAGTTCATTTAATATTTGATGAATTTTTCTGTGTTTAGCCAAAAAGTATCAATGTTTAAAGGGAAAAAGTCATTGAAAATTCATGTATATACTTATAAATTTTGGTGTTAATTTTTCAAAATTGAAGTATTTTTATCACAGCATGCAGTTGTGTACAGTAAACTCCGCTTATAACGAACTCATTGGGACATTCAAAATATGCTCCTTATATCCGGAGTTCCTTATAAGCATATAGCGAACTAGTTCCTTGTATCAGGAGTTTTTATAGCGAACAGATTAACATATAACAAACTAATTGTTTACCATCGTCTGCCATTTTGAAGAGCATTTAATTAAGAAAAAATAGTCATTTATTACATTTCTTTTTGAGACACAATACCCGAGAGCGTACTTTTTGGAATTTGAAATCCTTTTCTATTTCAGTTTAGTTTTACTCCCTTTCTCAATTTCTCATAAAATATAATATTTTGTTTCTAAACTCAGTGCTGCCATGAGTAGGGATAAACAAGATTTTCGATATTTTCTTCCTTTTATGTATTAGTTGTATTATATTTTAAGAGTGACTTTTACTAATGAAAGATATAGATTTCTTTCCATTTCAATCAAGCGTACTTTGTAGTTTTCAATGGATTATGCTTGATTATGTTGAAAACCGATTATAAATGATCATAATTATTTTACTCCAGCAAAACTAAAGAAAAGAAATAAAAATTAAAAGGAATAACCGTTTTATCTTGGTGACAAGAACTCATGCTAAAATATCTTAAATAGAAAACTATTACGTACTGCTATACAAATTCATTTTCATAGATGTATTGAAGTACACTCAACAAATGAAAACGAAGTTGAAAATGCGGGATCTATTTATGGATAGCGGATATTTTGGAGTTTGTTATAAAAGTGTAATTTTCTGTACTTTTAACTAAATTGGGACTAAACAATGAGTTCCTTATAAGCGATAATTCCTTATAACCGTGTTCGCTATAACTGTATTTTTTTATATAAAATAAAGAAGGGCAAAATTCGGGCCAAAATAAATTGTTCCTTATAGCCGGAAGTTCGCTATAACCGTGTTCGCTATAAGTGAAGTTTACTGTACTCCCTTTCCCCATTCGTTTAATATTTTTGTTATTTGATAGATTAATTTAATTTATTATTTTTTCTTAAGAATTATTTTTCTCAAAAAATGGAATTTAACCACATAATCAACAAAATTTAATAGCTCTGAATAAACTGTATAGAAATTTAATAAAGAGATGACCTTATTAGATGATTATATTGTTGTTTCCTAAACCATACATTATCATGTCAGAATGTTTGTCAGTAAAGAAGTAATTCATTGTATTTCTTTATATGTTGCTTCACACATTAACTGTAGGGAGACAATCCTATGTGTTTTATATTGTACATGCTTTATACTCTATTCCCGGTTTATGGCCATGACTAGAAAATATTACATTTTATGTTTTACTTGTACATATATACAATTGATGTTGGTACAGTGAAAGTTTTGTATAACTTTGTAATGATTTCATTATGTTAAGATCTCAGCTCTAGTTTTATAGTGTAATCAGTAATCACTTTTGATTCTCTGAACAAAAGTGGTCGTAATAACTGGCCAATGTCACAATCATAGAGCCAGACCAGCCTTTGTGAAATACAGTTGATTACTTTAAAAGATATTTTTAGATTAACAATCAACCAATATTCATTTATTTTTATGAAATAATTCAAAATCAATTTCATCAATTTCTTATTGATATACTGTATAATGTTGATTGATTAATCTTGATGTCACATGAAATTGACCGGAGACAGGTCCAAAGTCAAATCAAATCTTAAATCATTAAACAAAATCTGAAGTGGGGGGAAAAGTAACAATATCTTCGACAAATTTGAAAGATTTTTGGGAAAGATAATTTGAATATGTATATTTCATAAGTTTTGTAATTGTTAGTGGTATAAGGTAATGTTTTAATGTTATATTTTCTAGTTATTGGCCAGTATTTGATGACAGAGCTACATACTTGTTATATTTTATAAATATATATATAATGTAGATATATTGTATATTGTGTACTATAAGATGGTTTATATTTGTTTGTTGTTAAGAAAAAAAAGTTAAATATTGATCTTGTATTATAATGTACCCGGTTCATTCGTTGATTATTAGAGTTTATACATGATTTTATGAAGATTTTTATCACTTAAGACCAAAACGTAATTTTTTCTGTAAGTTCTGTATACTTAGGTTTATTAAGGAAGTTGAGCTGTTCTCATCTGATTGAGGTATATTGGTAACTTACATTGATGAAGAAAATGCAATGCTTCACGAGAGATAACCTCCAAAATACTGAGTTACGAGTCAAAAATTTACTTTACAGTATGATTTTACTCTAGAATTCAACAGTAAGAAAGTGCTATTGCGTTTAATATGTATTTTTATTGTGAAAATTCAATATTTTATAATGCAGTCACTTTTTTTTTTTTTTTATTATTTCTTTTAGAATTAACATGATTTATTCTTTATCATGCTGTCACTTTTGTTTCTTATTAAATTCTTTTAAAAAAAAATTATTTATTATACAGAGATCGATTTACTCTGCAACATATTTTATTTATTGAATAGAGCTCTACTTTAATTGTTTATCATGATTTTTCTTTTTTAATTAAAAGATGTTGTATGATATGAGGATTTTAAACATTCAACATTCTTTCCCCATTAGATGTTACTGTTCTGGTTTTAAAATTTAAACACTGTGCATAATGTATGTAAATATGAAGTCATAATGTTAAGTTTGTTATATATATTCTTATAAAAAAAAACTGCCAGTTTATTTAATCCACGTAAGAAGTTCACCACACATTCACAACCCACTGCTTTGGTTTGTAGAGTTTCTTCCTGTAAGCTGTTAAATAGCACTATTGCACTTTCATATCCTAAATTTGTTGTTTAAAAAAATCCTGTGTGAAAATTTTCAACATGTATTTCAAACATAATTTAAACATAGTCTGTTTTTAGCTCACCTGTCACAAAGTGACAGGGTGAGCTTTTGTGTCGCTGTTCGTCCGTTGTCCGTCCGTACGTAAACTTTTACTTTAAATGACATCTCCTCATAAACCACTAAGTCAATTTCATTCAAACTTCACAGGAATGTTCCTTTAGTGGTCACCTTTAAAAATTGTTCAAAGAATTTAATTCCATGCAGAACTCTGGTTGCCATGGCAACCGAAAGAAAAAACTTTAAATATCTTCTTTAAAAAAACCCTAAGAGCTAGACTTTAGATATTTGGCATGAACCATCTTCTAGTGAGTGGCTACCAAGTTTGTTCAAATAAAATCCCTGGGGTCAAAATTTGCCCCGCCCCAGGGGGTCATTGATTTTCCCTATATGCATATAGTAAAAACTTAAAAAATCTTCTTTTGAAGAACTCAAAGAGCTAGAGCTAAGATATTTAGCATGAAACATTTTCTAATGGGTGTCTACCAAGTTTGTTCAAATAAAAGCCCTGGGGTCAAAATTGGCCCCGCCCTGGGGGTCATTGATTTTCTTTATATTTATATAGCAAAAGCTTAAAAAATCTTCTTTGAAAAAACCCAAATAGCTAGAGTTTAGATATTAAGCATGAAACATCTTCTAGTGAGTGTCTACCAAGTTTGTTCAAATAAAAGCCTGGGGTCAAAAATGGGCCCTCCCCGTGGGGTCATTGATTTTCCTTAACTGTGTATAAGCAAAAACTTAAAAATCTTCTTTGAAAAAACCCAAATAGCTAGAGTTTAGATATTAAGCATGAAACATCTTCTAGTAAGTGTCTGCAAAGTTTGTTCAAATAAAAGCCCTGGGGTCAAAACTGGCCCCGCCCCAGGGGTGTCATTTTTTTTCACTATATGTGTATTGTAAAAACTTAAAAAATCTTCTTTTAAAAAACCCAATGAGCTAGAGCTTAGATGTTTAGCATGAAACATCTTCTTATGGGTGTCTACCAAGTTTGTTCAAATAAAAGCCCTCGGGTGAAAATTGGCCCTGCCGGGGGGGGGAAGGGGGCAGTGGAAGGAGATCATTATTTTTCATTATATGTGTGTAGTAAAAACTTAACGTCGTGAAACATCTTCTAATGAGTGTCTTCCAAGTTTGTTAAAATAAAAGCCCTGGGGTTTAAACTGGCCCTGCTCCCGGGGCCTATATACAGGTGAGCGACCTCAGGGCCATCATGGCCCTCTTGTTGTAGTTTTCACCAAGGCATACATCATAATAACAGTTTACTTAGATCCAGCCTTATATATTTTATATCTAGTTTAATGAAAATATTTAATAAAAATAGTTTAGATGTCCTAGTAGAAAAAAATTGTACTTTGGTAATATGATAATCATTGAATGAAATCCATTTGTTTCAGGCATTTTAACATTTAAATTAAAAATCGATATTGTTTGCAAAATTGATCGAGTTAAAATTTGTTTGCTCAAACC
>NW_026862468.1:0-24070 GCF_026571515.1 Ruditapes philippinarum
AGGCGGTGAGTAAGTTAAATATTGCAAGCCTTTCAAGCACTTGACCCTTTAAATTTACTACCCATTCTTTAAAATTAGTGCCCTTTAAAATTGTATCCGCTCGTTTCTATCCCAAAAATTCAAGCTCAATTGCCATTGTTTTAAAAAAATAAATTTCTTGTCCCCTTTCTTTCCAATAAATCGAAGTTTTCAAAAATTAGAGCCTATTTTTCACTCGGGGCGGTTATGGTCGGTCAGGGTCGGGGTCACTATAAATTTCAGCTTACGTTTTTTTGGGAATAAAAATATGCTTATAGAGGGCGATGAAACGTCACGCAGTGGGCGTTTTTTCCTGTTATTTTTAAAATTTCGGGTTTGAAGTGCACTATTTGGGGACTTCGTCCCAAAAAAAAATCGTGTGCCCTTAACAGAAACAATGGGCAAAACTAATTTTTAAAATGGTTTTTTGAAAGGGTAGCAAAGGGAACACAATGCACAATTTGCCCTCTGTTTGATTGCTGTGTCTTCATTAAACGCGCTTGTACTTTTTTTTTGATTTTTTGTTTTCTTTATACTGATTATTTTATTATTATTATTATTATTTTATTATTTTATTATTTTATAAAGGTATAGCTTTTGTTTTTTACGTTGATTTTTACTTTTTTATTTGATTTGTATTTTAAACTTAAAAGATTTTTTTAAAAATTTGTATTTTGAACTTTAAAAACTTTCCCAACAAAGGGAACTGATTTTTTCAAATGTACAAAAACTTAAATTTTGCCCAAATCAACTGTATAAATCAATGCACGGGAAAGGGATTTTTTTAAGCCAGTTGTTAGTTTGAAGCCGAATAAGTTTTAAAACAATATATATTTTTTGGGGACAATTTTACGTACAATAGTTTTTTAGTTTTACTACAAATGAAGTGTAGCATATAATTTAAATTTTGACTAGAAATTTTTTTGGGGAAAGCATAATGATAGAATATTTAAAAAATGTCCGTTATACCAAGGTAATTTATCGCTGACATTAAACATCAGATCCAAAAAAATTATTTTCGGTCTTCCACGGAATTATTAATTGGTCAAAATTGGGAAACGTTTTAAAAAATCTAAATAGGGACCATTATATTATTCGTAAGAAATGCAATGTCTGACTTTAGTATTTTATGGCCATTCAATATAATACTTGAAAACGTTCTATCAAATAAAATTCAACACTTATATTATATTTGAAAAGATAAAAAATATAGATATTTGTTTCATTATTTAAAGGCATGATCACTAAATACAAGCGAGTGTAAGATCCATTTGTTCAAGATTGTCAAAAGTCGTGTAAATGATTATTCGTTGATAAAAACTGTTTAAGTATTAACATAAAAAACATAACATGTATATGTATAAAATGACTTCATTCTGAAATACAACTATGACGGTTCTCTTCTTGAATAATATGCATACGCCCTTTGACCAATCCTGATTAACAGCATTCAATATATAGTATAGTTCTTATTGTTCAATAAAAATATTTTTATTAGTCTAGATATTGCTCTTGGGTCAGCAATTTTTTATGATTTTTTGGGGTGTGAGGTTTTTGGGCCCGGTTTTAAAAATTTAAAAAAATTTAAGTTTAATAACGTAAATCGCACATTTTTCCCTTCCAAGTCTCGAGGGTTTCAAAAATTTACTAAAAGTTTTTTAATTTCCCTAAATTTGCATTTGACATGGTGCTGGTCAGTAATTTCCCTTTTTTTAAATGCACGTAGTGAGAAATGTCTGGAGGCGACAACCGAAATTTTTAACAAAAATCAATAACGAGCTCTATTTAAATGAAGGTGCTAAATTAATCAATTTGTTAAATCTTTTGTACAATTGGTATACAGTGAAACTTGTATTTAGCGACCTCGCAAAGGAAAAACTTAAATGGTCGCTTAATACCACGGTCTCTAGAAACAAAGAGTGAGAAAAGTGAATATGTATCCATTATATCTTTCCTTTGCAATGGGATGGAAGCGTGTTCCAGTTATTTCTTAAAGTTTATAACAATCATAACCGTCCGATAATCTATATAGGCTGCTTTAAATGTCTTTTTTCAAGTAAGCATGATGGCAATAACTTTGCAGAGAAATCAATTGTCAGCTAATTTGATCTCTGTATGGTCGATATTGGGTATAAAAAATGGATAAAATTAAAAAGTTTGTGGCATTTAATTATGTTTGTGGTATATTGAAAGTCTACAATAAATGTTTTCGTGCATTTCAACAAAACATTAAAAGAAACTTACTTACCTGCTAAAGTGTTAACAGTGGCAATTCAATATAAAACATATCAAATTTACGATAAATGTGAAGTTAAAAATTTTCAATTTTGGAATGGGGCTTGTGCGGATTTTGGCAATTTTACCGCTTTAAAGATGTGGTGCAAAACCCAGATAGATTCCTTGAAAAAGACTTTTAAATGTTATAAACGACGTCTCCCAGCGCAAGCATAGAACTTAATATAAACAATATAAGATTGAGTGAAATGCTCAGAAGCATTAATCACAACAAAATTACATGAACATTGCGGGATTGGGGTTTTGTTTGGGGTTCTGAAAAATGAGGGGTAATTTTAATAATTTTTGTAAACTCCCGCAAAACCCCCTTGCCCCGGCTAGGCTCAAAAAATTTGGGAGGCTAATTGAGTTGAACCCTTTTAAAATTTATTTTTGAAATATGGGAAGTAACTAAAACTCTGATAGCTGGAATGCGGGCCATAATATTCTTATTGACGAGGTCGTTCGTATGTGTGAAAATAGATGGCATTATTCGGTGTTTTTTTTTTTAATTAAATCACACTTTTGTCAGACCTTTGTGGGTTTGTAGATACACAGCAATTCACGACAGATTCCAAAATCTAATCAATGTCGCTTATGCTATGCTGCTTCTAGCAATCCACCACAGATTCCTAAATCTAATCAATGTCGCTTATGCTAGGCTGATTTTTACTGCCAATTTGATGCATGTTATTTCTAGTACCGGAAAATGAAAAACATCATTTACTTGTATGTGCTAGTTATGTTATTGATCGTTTCCGTCTAGAGCGTATCATAATTTTAAATGTTGGAGAAAATGCATAATTCACGTTCAATTTATAAAATTCTTATACAGACACTTACCGCGCCATTATTTGAAAACATAAGTCTAAAAATGTGTACTGTACATTCCACAACTATCGAGATTTTAATCAGAACGTAACACAAAAATTTGAATATTAAAGTAAAATCGCAAATCATACGCCTATAGTCTGTAGTTTTCGCCCTTTTTTGTCCGTCCAGCTGCCTTGCTGTTGTGCAAAACTGGAATAAGTTGGCATCAGATTTTCCTTTCTCTTCACACATTTCTAACTAGTTTCATATCTTATATATTTCTCTTCATGATTTTCCTTATTTTACTATTAAAACTACATAAGTTAGAGAAATTACAACTACTTGATTTTAGATACCGCTGATAGATGTATTCAAGTATAATAACAATTAAATATTGTACAAAGTAAACAAAGATATGCTTTTATGAGTCACATTGTAGGATAGAGAATCTCGGTTAGTGAATACAAACGTTAAATATGACCAGTACTATTTTTTTTAACAGGACAGTACCAAACGTATTCTTTTTCCTGACATAAAAAAGACAAACAAAATCGTTAAAGTCTTCCTTAACTGTCAAATGTGATTCTTTACGGCGTCCGATAATGAGAACCTCTTTCTATGAGGATTCTACGCAGATTAATCCAACTTTTTTAAAGTTGTTTAAGTTGTTCAGGCGTAATTTTAACAAGGTACTTTTCTTAATGATGCCATACCTTTAGGTATACATAACGTCATATAATAAAATGATGTAAACAGATTAATCCAACCTTTATTTAAGTTATCATGTCTAAACAAAAAAAGAAACACGAAAATAAACAAAAAACAACCTTACAGTGTACAAATTAAATGTACTTTTCGTACGGATGCCATACTTAAATAGATAACATCATATAATAATATGATGTAAACAGATTTATCCAACCCTTCAATATGAAAATATATAAAATTATGTTGTTGTACTACATGTATTGGACAGATGAATTACTTTAACTATATAATATTGAAAATCTCCCATTGAGGTCTGCATTAAAGTCAGTTTTATATACACATAAAAATAGAAGAGTGAGTGGGACAAAATCTGATAAACAAGATCAACAAGGAAAGGCGGCGTTTATACGTATTAACCAAGCAACGAAGAAAGCCTTCTTTTTTCATTGTAAAAAAGATATTACAGACCAATTGTTGACACGGATTCTACAATTGACATGTTATAATTTTAAATTTGTAACTTCTACATTGTCTCGATGACTCGCGCCAGATTTGTAGTTGTCAGTTCGTTACCAACATTATTAGAGCAATTTTTGAACATTGCTGGGTTAAAACGTACTGTAAATACTTCAGATACATTGGTCTAGAAAAGATAATATTATAGTTATTAACAAACATTCTTAATAACTACTGCTAAAATGTTTGTGAATGTTAAAATTATATAAGTGTTTACAATCACAATATCTGTTGGCACTTTTTTCTTCCGTGTGCAATTTAATGTAGAAAATCCAATCATTTCTTGCACGCAAGGAACTGTTAGAATTCCTCCTCAATTTCAAAAAGTCTTAAAACATCACTTAAAGAATTCCAATGGGAATTAATGAAATATGTGATTTACAATGTGTCATATATCTATATAAATCAATAATCTTATATTAATGATATTCGGTTAAACTAATATGATTGACTTGTTTTTGTGATCGAGAATAAATGAATTATGTTCGTTTATGAAAAAAGAATTCCAGGAATATACACGCCTGAGCATAAAAGCACACATATTTCTAATTTGTAAGAACAGCGAAATTAATCTTTTGTAAATATATTTAAAATATATGTAGTCAAAGGGAACAAACCAATGAAATGCACAATTTTGCTCTCTGTTTGATTGCTATGTCTTCGTACCTTTTCTTTGTTGTTTTATATCACTTTATGCAGATACAGAATGTCGTTAAATCTTAAAATATATAAAATAATACCGCATAATTATTGTTGGTTTGGTTTGCAATTGTTTTTGTTATAACTAGTTAATATATGTAAATATAAAGTACATGTGTATTTAGTTTAATGCACAAATGTAGTGCAGCATATAGTATTCAACTTGAATAAAATTCGCTTGGCACAATTGAAAAATTTCCGTGCATACCAAGGTACATTTATCGCTGACATTAAACATCAGTTATTCAAAGAAAAGTTTATTTGGCGGTCATTGCCATCCTGGAATTAAAATGATTTGCATCCGAAATTGAGAACGCTTCAAAAAATCGTAATAAGGGACCATTATACTATTCGAAGGAAATGTTATTTCTGACTTTAGTATTTTATGATCATTCAATGTAATGCTTTAAAACGTTCTATCAAATGAAATTCAACACAAATATTGAAATTAGGAAAAAAAATGGGATTTTTGATAATTTTTAAAAAGGCATAACTTTTAAAATAAAAGTCGCGGGGATTTTTAGTTGGTAAAAATTTTTTTTAAGGGTTTTTAAACATTTTTTAGTATATGGTTTTATGGGTTTGTTTCTAACACCCAAAATGTTAAAATTATCTTTGTGAATATTATGCTTATTACTTATCCTGATTATCAATTAAACCATTGATTTTTATTGACTTCTACATTTAATTTATTAATTAAATTATTTATTGATTTATGCTATATATTTATTTAATTTAATTCGGTTGTTAAAATGGGTAAAAAATGGTTTAAAAAGAAATTGACAATATTTGACATCTCGAAAGAAATGGATAAAAAATACAATTGAGTTATGTCCCTGAATATGATTCAAACTGACTTTAAGTATAATTATTCTGATTTTGAAATAAAACTATTTCTTTAAATTATTTGATTGCTGTTGAGAAGGCAAAGTTAAAGTGATTTTCGGGAGTCTGAAAGTCATGATTAAATTTTTTATTATTTGGGTTTTTTGGGTAAATTTTTTTTTAAAAAAGTGGAAAGGGGAAAAATTAATGTAGCTATTGTATATTTTAAAATAAACCCTACTTTTCTCCGTTTCCCAAATCCCCAAAGAAAATAATATCTTGATTAAGGCTACTCAACTTTGTCTAAAGATTCTGATTATGATTCTGATTATAGTTAAAATGTTTAACGTGTTGTACTTTGCCATAGAAAGAGAAAAATGTCTTAATGTCATTGCAGATTACGTTTCTAAAACGATCACTAAAGTCAGCAATTGGCCATCACTAACAAAGTATTTTAAGCAACACACAAACCTCCAATGCTGATAAGCAATTTTGCCATGAAAATCACAAATAAAAATTGGCCACAGGCAATTCGTTGTATTTTGTATTGTATAAAACAAGCCGAAAATTTAAACGCTCCATCATACTCGTTATACTTCGATACATAAATGCTCTCATTTCTTAAATACATGTACAAAGATATATATTTAAACATTACTGGAACAAAAATGAAAACAATTATGAATCAATTAAATTAAATTCAGTAAACACCATAGTTGAAAGTGTTTGGAATTTATTCATATGGATAGGTATTTGGTTTTTGTTTTTCGCGATGGCACGAAAGTTGACATTTAGAACGACAGCAATGGTGCAAATTGTTTTAAGAAGATAATATTTATGTATTTATATTCGCTGAAATGTCGAGCTTTACGATATTGCTCTGATCAGAAATTGTCATTTAATGTTTAGCTAAACACAACGGTCTCTGAAAACAAAGAATAAGAAAAGTCAACATTTATTCATGATATCTTTGCTTTGTGGTGGGGAGGGGCGTGTTCCAGTTATTTCTTTAAATGTACAGCAATTATAACCCTCCGAAAATCTAAATAATTGCTAAAAGCTTTTGTCTAAGCATGATGCAATAGTTTGCAGGAATCAATTGACTGTACAGTAAATGGTTAATTGAGAATAATTAATTTTGATATAATGCCTACAATAAATTTTTCTAATCACGAAAATACATAAAGAACTATCTAACCCGCAGATTGCAAACAGTGCATAAATACAAAACATCTTTTATGACGATAAAAAGTTTATTTTTGAATGGAGCTTGCGGATTTTCATTTTTAAGATGTAGGGCAAACCAGATAGATTCCTGGAAATTAGTTATATGTTATTAACGACGTTACAAGCATATAGATAATTTTAACAAAAATGCAATTTCGTTAAATAAACAATAATTTACCTAACTACGACGTTGTTAAGACAAGTAGATGTTTCAGTACGATATTTTTTATATGTGTGTTTAAAATATTAATAAATCATAAACCACAATCCTGTATAAAGCCAAAACTTGATTCTTTCTGAAACTCTTGAGACTAATAACAATATTATTTCTTAATAGGAAAAATGTACGTTTTTTAAAAGATATTCATATAGAACATTAAACAACAATTAAATGGATAAATGATCTAAAACTACTTTTTGAAATGTTATACAAATATATTTTTATGACAATTATATAAGCAGAGATGTTCATGTCTTTTGTCATTATATTCTTTGTCAGGATATTCTTTGTCATCATGTTAGTTTCTATCATATTCTATATATATTCTATCATTTATATAATCATCCTTTCAAAACCTTATACCGATTAATTGTTCAAACTGTTTTTCTTTTCTCAAAGATTCGTATTAATAAACTCAAACTCATTTTTTCAACTGAATCTTGTAAATATAATATTTAATTCAATTTAATTGAACTTGCATCCGTTGACATGATTCATGGCAATTTCGGAGTAACTGAACTCTGATAACTGGAGTGCGGGCCCACAATAGTCTATACTATGGTCAAGGTATGTGTAGAAATAGAAGACAACATACGTCTTTTATTTAATTAAGTCACAATTTTGTCATACCATTGAGTGTTTGTAGGTACACGGCAATCCACAAATCTTATCAATGTCCCTCATGCCAGACTGAAATCATTCGTCTGAGAAATTATAAGATAATTGGATCCTTGTTGATTCTAGTACCGGTAAATGAAAAAGATATAATTTATTAGTCTGAGCTAGTTTTGTTATTGATCGTCTCCTAATCTACAAATCTACCTCTCTTTTCCTTTGTCAAATATTTATTTTTTATTATTTTTTTATCACTTTATGAGTTCTCTTATTCCGGATAACAGAGGTCTGTGTTAAGAAATACGAAATAGGTATACGCGCATTCCTTTTATGCGTTAATGGCTTTGGCTTAATTGAATTTTTTGGTGTTTTTGTTTTCTGTTTTATTGTAATTTTTTATTTTGAGGAAAGCAGAAAAATGCATTTTTCACATTTATTTGATAAAATTATTATACGGACACTTACTGCACAAGAATTTGAAAACATAAGTCTATGCTAAATATTGATACTGTGCATTCCATACATGTCAAGACTTTAATCAGAACTAAATTCTTTGAATATTAAAGAAAAATCGAAAAACATACGAAAGTGAAACAGGCACTGGTTGTCTGTAGTGTTCACCCTTTTTGTCCGTTCATCCCGCTGTCTTGCTGCGTACTAACCTTGCAAAACTAGAATAAGTTGACATCCGATTTCTTTTCTCTGGACACATTTCTAACTGATTTCCTATCTTACTTATATCTCTGATTTTACTTATTGCATTATAAAAAACTACATGAGAAATGGAAATCAACTCCTTAATTTCAGATAGCGTTGATAGATATATTCATGTATTACTACAATTACACATTGTTCTCGTACAAAGTTAACACGTATATGCTTTTATGAGTCATATTGTAGACTACAGAATCTCGGTTAGTAAAGTTAAACGTTTATTATGACCAGCACTTACTATTTTGACAGGACCTAACGAAAAGTACTCTTGTTCATGATATAAAAATCGTAAAATGTCTTTCCCGACTGCCAAATGTGATTGTTTACAGCTTTCGATATTGAATACTTCTTTGTATGTTATAAATGCCGACATGAATGTGCCATTACGTACTTTTCGTACCGATGCCATACTTTTTTGGTATAAATCATATCCTATACAGTAACTATAGTAATATGATGTTAACAGATTTATCCAACTTTTATAAGTTGCTCAGACGTAATGTGAAAAAAATAGAACGAGAAAATCGTCAAAATACATAAAGTTACAAATTTGAAAGAGGATAACACGTAATAAAATTTAAGTTAAAACGACAAGTATACTTCTATAATTGTTTGTCAAGCTCAAACAATGAAAATAAAATATACCTGCTGTAGAAGCAAAAAAACAAGCTCAGTTTTCAATTTAAGAACAATTTTATTTATCGTTACGAGTCAAAATTAAATATAAAAAGTTCATTCCCTATAGTTACTACGCGTTTGAAACTGTTGAAGTAGCTTAATTATATAATACTGAAAAAGAAATCAAATCAACATTTGAATTACAGTCAGTTCTATTATACTAATAAAATAGAAAAAGTTATGGAGGCAAACGACATACATATTGTTGTATTATATATTGCACTACCAATGTTCCGATACTTACATAGTCTTTCTCAGAGAATAAAAAAATAAACAAACTCTACATGTCATTTATACAATCTGTATGACAGGATAACTTATACACGTTATTTCTTTAAGTTATTAATGGTTCAATAAAGAACCTTGTGACATAACAATAGATATCGTATTCAATAGAAGAAATAATTAATAACAGGAAAAGTGATTTTTCGTCTTTAAAGATACAGCGATGTTATAACAAAAATGTGGAAAATTAATATCCAATTAAACAGTGAACATCAATCTTCTTCGATATAAAAGGAAATCAACGTTTCAATTTTGTCCGTTATAACATAGTTTCAACTAGTTATCTAAAGTTTCCGATGAAAAGTAAATTGGGTTTGTAAGATTATTTTCGGGACAGGTAATTCTCCTTAATTTAACTCTTGAAATATTGAAATCAGTTAAAATGTATACTTGAAAGGATAACATTTCTTTTAAATCTCAGACATCTCAAACATTTTGAAATTCTGAAAATCTCCTGTGCAGAAGATTATTATAATGCCTGGTATTGTAACAGTGGACATGAGTTGGACACGTTACATTGAAAGAGAAGGTTAAATTGAGAATGTTTAAACTCAACTAGGACAGCACGAGCAACTAAGTAACGGAAAGTATTGTGTGTTTTCTTTATGGCCTTGCAAGGGGACGGGCCTCGTGTACTTAGTACCAGCTTATCAAACAGTCGTTTAGAAATATTTTCCTGATTAATTATTAATTATCATTATTATCATTAATTATTATATACAAGACAGGTTTTTGAAAATGTTTGAAATATTGAATAATTAGTAAAGATAATTATATATATACTAGTAGATATAAAAAAGATAAAAAAGAAAAAAGTCCAGTTAACAACCTGCGAAACGGAAAGGGACATAGTGACTCTGTAAAGTAAAAGTATATATCTGTATAAAAAAAGAGGAATAGGGACTACATAGAAAATTGTCGCGTAAATAAATGTGTAAAGTTTAAGACTTGTGTTATTTCGATACAAAACCTTAATGTTATAATAATAGTATAAAACATTAGCAGTTTTGTAGCATAGACTATTGAAATCGTTTGCTATTCCGGATTAACATTATACTGATGTTGATGCCATCACTTTAGTTTGTGTCGCCTTTAGGTAGAGTGTAAAGAATTACATTACATTAAGCTGAAAGACTTTGGAAAAGGCTATCTGAATTGTTAGCATCAATGTAAAAATGATGTGTAGTTTCTAAAAATGCATATTACCAGCGAGGTGTGTTTATAATATTTTTTCTGTATATATAGGGCTTATATCGTAGACATGCATGGTATAGTTGCCGTTTTCTGATACCTGTATATAACTATTTTGGACAATTTAAACTTTCTATTCAAGGGATATTTGAAACCAACCTTTTTTAAATTCATTAATTTCAAATGTGTTTCAGAAATAATTTATCAGCTTCAAATTCATTTGAATCAAAAGCTACCAGCAGATGATCTAAGAAATGGTGATAGTTCGATATTCTGTTATTGTTATATCGCGTGATAAATAGAAAAAAATGATCGTGAGTATACATGAAAAAGAGATAAACCGCATCACTAAAGAACTCCTAAAATGGCATAATTGAAAATGTTGCAGACTCGATTTACTTGAGCCTGTTCATGTACAGTACTAGAACTGGTATTCACAAGCTACCATTCACGTTTCTACCATAGGCTTAAGCAGATCAACATTTTAACATAAAAATGGTAAATAATTGAATTGTGATCACTTTTCTTAACTTTATCTTATTGAACTTATTGATAATCTTTATTTGTATTAACGCATGACGTTTTAAAGAAACTTACTTTATTTGAGATACCAAACTGGCGTTTATTACACATAAACTATGTTATATTATATTACGGACAAGGGAAATAATTAACCACATCGTGCGATAAATTGTGGAAGAATATGCATGACATTGTAAAAATGCTGATAACAATAAACTACAAATTTCAAGCTTAACATAAGTTATAATTGTTAAATATGAAAACATTAATATTATTTCTTGTATAACTATATTTTGAAAAATTGTGTGAAATAAATCTTTATAAATGACAGTTGTTTGTATTGTTTTATCGAAAATAACGCACAATTCTCTTTAATGTGATTGTCTTGTATTTCAATATTATATCAGACTGCCAAAATTGTTACATTATGTATTTTGCGTGGCGTTACTTCTCGAAGTAAAATAACTGGTATAACGTGCATCAAAGGAAAACAATTAATTCCTTGAAATTTTTTAACAATGGTAGTATAGATTTTTTCATGCAATCGTTATAAAAAAATTTTTTAATTGATAAAATTTTTTAAGCTGGCATTTTTTTGCGTGTGCATGTGCTAATACAATATGCATCTTAAGCGACTCGGATTGTATGAAAATCTATTTTCAGGCTACAAATTTTTTAATTTTGCTGTTTCTCCTTTGAACGTTCCAAAGATCTATTCTATCTAAAAGTCTTACATCGGTGCTAAAGTTTTACATAATTATGTAAAAAATTAGCACCGATGTAAGACTTTCCGATAGAATAGCTCTTTTGAACGTTCAAAAGAGTAACAGCAAAATAGAATATTAAAACATATTTATTTCATATTCATACGTGGCTTGGTATCTAACATAACTCAGTGACTAGGTTTTTAAGATATCGTTTAACCGCAACATATTTTTTCGTAATTTCATCTGATTTATGCTTTTTACTGATTATAACATGAAAAGTGAGTCTAAAGAATTTACAAATTTGTAATAATTATGCTGTAAAATGCATGTCAAAGCGAAACCAAAAGCGTTTGAATCAGAAGTAAAGATAGGTGCAGGCAGTTTTATTCTAGATGTAAAATGATGATCAAAGTCGTCTTCTTTGCACGGTTTTTTCCAAATTGAAATACTTTTCGAGAAGTATATGTCTTCATATCAAAATCTTCTTTAACTGTAATTTGGTATAAATAACTTTTCTAACGAGTTTTACTATTCGATGTAATTCTAGCTTCATTTTTCAGAGAGAAGAGTGTGTTTGTACCTGTGATGACTGACACTTAGTACACACCTACGAGGTGGAGCTATTTAGATAGTTGTTTTTAATATGTTATGTATATCATGTATTATATAGAGAGTTACAGTGTATGTATGAATGTTAAAACAATAAAGCTGTATTATAAGCTATGATGTTGATTTTAATAATCCTCAAATAAACAGAATATTACATTGGCGACGAGTAATGGAGATAAAGTTTAAAGACAAAAAAAATAAATAAAACAAATGAGGATTTAAAAAAATATTCTGATCTAGAAACAATTGGAATAAATCAATTTTAATTCCTTTAAACAAATGGAATTAAAAACAGTTTAAGTGTGAAAAAAAAACAAGTTGAACAATAAAAACAATGCAAGCCAAAACAATAAATGTGGAATCAAGCAGATTAATTTAAGACAAAAATCTGAGTGAAACAATTTAAATACATAAGCAAAGAAAACAATTAAAACAGTGTATTCATGAAATAAACTGATGGCAGCCAAATTTGAACTAACAACACCAGGACCATTTATAGTAGTTGGGGAGCAAACAAATTTATCTAAAGCTTGGGAACAATACGAAAAACGTTTTGAAATATATATTCAAGCAGCTGGAGTTACTAAAGATTATCAAAAGAGAGCATTGTTACTGCATGTTGGTGGGTCACAAATACAAGATGTCTTTAATAGCTTAGGCAGCCCTGGAACTACATATAAGGATGCAGCTGACAGTCTATCCAATTATTTCAAACCCAAAAAGAAGATTCAATACGAAAGACGTGTGTTTCATCAATCAAAACAAATGTATGGTGAAACAATTGATAACTATGTTGTTCGTTTGTCGAAATTGGCAGTGTCCTGTGAGTTTATTGACCAAGACGACCAAATTCGGGATCATATTTTAGAATCTTGTGCATCTGATGATTTGAGAAAAAAATTGTTAACAACAAAAAACTTAACATTAGAAAGACTCCAGGAAGTAGCTAGAACCTATGAATTATCTGACACCCATGCGAAGTTAATGTCAAACAAGAAAGATGATTTAGTCGACGAAGTAGAAGTAAACAAATTGCGCTCTAGATCAAGAAGGCAAGCACAGCCTCGATTTTCGAAATCACAGTCAAGACCACAACAGCACCAACAAAACCATCATCAACAAAGGAAGAAATATGACATTAGCACAGCAAAGTGTTACAGGTGTGGGGATATCGGACATTATGGTAAACAGTGTAAAAAGTCTGTAGGTGTAACATGTTTCAAGTGTGGAAAACAAAACCATTTTGCAAAACTGTGTAAAAGTAAAAGTGTAAATTTCTTAGAAACAGATAATTTTGATGGATATAGCAGTGAGGAAATATACGCCATTTCTGGTAAGAATGCTGCCACTCTCCAAATTGTCCTTGAAAATAAAAAAGTTGATGTTTTAATTGATAGTGGGTCATCTGTCAATATAATTGATGAGCATTTGTTTGGTAAACTCAAATAAACACACTCGCCTACTTCCCACAAGCTCTAAGGTATATCCTTGGTATCAAAACTCCAATCAAACATATTGGTATGGCATATCTCAACATAAGGGTAAATAATGAAACACACAGTGTCGAGTTTCAAATTCTCAAAGGTACAGGCAAACCACTTTTAGGCCATGAAACTGCTTTAAAGTTGGGTTTACTTCATATTGGCCCATTGCCGCCTGGGAAAATGCATTCTCTTGAACCAGCACAAATTAAATTAGGTCAAAAGCAAACAACAGAATCTATTTTGTCTGAATATGATGATAGATTTCAAGGATTGAGAAGGATTAAAGATTTTAAATTGAAACTTTACATTGATGAATCTGTTCAGCCAGTAGCACAAAATGTCAGAAGAATTCCATTTAAAATGAAAAAATTAGTTGAGAAAAAGAAAGACGAGTTAGAAAAACTTGATATTATTGAAAAGGTAGAGGGTTTGACTCCCTGGGTGTCCAATTTAGTTCTTATCCCAAAACAAAATAATGATGTAAGACTTTGCGTTGACATGAGAATGGCAAATAAAGCTATACTGAGGGAAAGATTTCCTATGCCAAACATAGAAGAGGTTTTGATGCAGATGAATGGATCTGTCATATTTTCAAAATTAGATCTAAAACAATCTTTTCACCAGATAGAACTAGATAAAAAATCAAGATATATTACTCTTTTTGTATGTCACAAGGGTTTATACCAGTACAAAGTACTAAATTTTGGTATTAATATGGCCCCAGATCCACACCAGAGAATCATTCAGCAATTGCTTCAAGATATTCCAAATTGTCAAAATATTGCTGATGACATAATTATTTATGCAGACTCTGTTGAAAAACACGATAAAGCTCTTGTCCGTGTCTTACAAAGGTTGCGTGAAAAGAATCTGACTCTGAACCGTGACAAATGTGAGTTTTGTAAAACTGAACTTAAGTTCATGGGTCATATACTGTCCAAAGATGGCATCAAAATTGATGACGCAAAAGTCAGGGCAGTCCGAGATGCCGAACCTCCGACCAATATCACAGAAGACACATCATTCTGAGGTCTGGTTTCATTTTGTTCAAAATTCATCCCAAATTATGCCACTCTGTCTGAGCCCTTGCGAAAACTAACAAGAAAGAAAGAACCCTGGGTCTGGGGAACAGCATGAAAGCTTCGAAAAACTCAAACAATGTCTCATAAGTGCTAGGGTCATGTCCTATTATAATCCTGAAGCAGAAACAAGGCTCATTGTGGATGGATCTCCTGTTGGGGTAGGTGGAGTCCTTGAGCAAAAACAAAAAGATGGTACATTTAAACCAATAGCTTATGCAAGTCGTATCTTGTCTGGTGTAGAAAGGCGTTACAGTCAAGCTGAGCGCGAAACCTTGGCAGTTGTGTATATGATACTCAGATTTCATGTTTATCTATGGGGAATTCATTTCACAGTCTTTTCTGACTGTAGATCCCTTGAGAAAATTTTCACTCGAAGGCATGAATCAACCCCAAGAATATTAAACTTGGTTTTAAAAGTACAGCCATTTTCTTTTAAAGTACAATTTCTACCAGGTTATCTGAATCGGGTAGATATTTTGTCCAGAAAACCAATTAGGGAAACAGATGATTCAATCTGTAGCCAAACAGAAAATTATGTGCATCTTGTTACAAATCGTTCTGTCCCTATAGCTGTAACCTTAGATGAACTTCAAGAATGTTCACAAAGTGACCCAGTCTTAAAACAAGTACGCACTTGTCTCGAGAAAAATAAATGGGAAAAATCGCAGCAATTAAAACCCTATTACCAGGTTAGACATAATCTTTCGGTCAAAGATTCTCTTATCTTGAAGGGTAATAAACATTCCAGAGCATTTACAATCCCGTGTACTTCAATCCGCCCACTCATCTCACATGGGAATACAGAAAACAAAAAGGCTAATTAGAGAAAACGTTTGGTTCCCAAACTTAGACAACGACAAGTAGAAAATATGATAAAATCTTGTCATGCATGTCAGATGGTGTCTCAAATCCCGCAAGAACCTCCTGTGGTAATGACAAAACTTCCATCTTCCCCCTGGAAAGAACTAAGCATAGATTTTATGGGTCCAATAAATAATGAGAACCTGTTGGTTCTGATAGATTATTACACCAGGTATCCTTTAGTGGCAATTCTAAAGTCAACCACTAGTAAGTCAATCATAAATCAGTTAAGTAAATGGTTTGCAATGTTTGGATATCCAAGTCAAATTAGAACGGATAATGCACCAAATTTTTGCAGTTAGGAATTTAAGGCATTTTGTCATGAACATGGCATCAAACATTGTAGGTCAACAAAATATTTTCCTAGGTCAAATGGTTTAGTAGAGAATTTTAATAGGTCTTTAAAAAAGTGTGTTCATACTGCAATCTCAGAAAACAAAAATTGGAGAGAAGCATTAAACACATTTTTGCTACATTTAAGAGCAACACCACATTGCACTTCAAATTTTGCACCAGCATTTTTGATGTTTAACAGAGATATTAAAACAAAAATTCTACAGTTAGAAAAAATAAGAGTTAACGCAAAATTGAGAAATAGGGACAGGATACAGAAACAAAGAATTCAATATTGGGCAAACAAACATATGGCCAAAGGGTACAGAAAATTCAAGATAGGGCAGAGAGTCCTAATTCTCAGATGTTAACTAATTGGGCAAATGATATTTGTAGGGTTGTAAGTCAAAAGGGCACTTCTGTGAAGGTGATAAGTACAAGTGGCAACATTTATAACAGGAATGTAAGTCATGTATAACCATACTTTGGATAATAATTGTGTTATCAAACAAAGGGTGTGCTGACATTAAGCTACAGTCTCACTTACATCCCGGCAGAGCCCCGGCAGAGCCCCGGTAGACGTCCGGGGTGATCCGGGAACGACCGGGGTACGACCGGGAACAACCGGAGTACATCCGTAACTCTACCGGCAACGTCCTGGATGATCCGGGATGATCCGGGAACATCCGGCATTCGACCCCGGATGGAATAAAATATTTAATATCACCGGGGTGGTCCGGGACGATCCGGGAAGGTATAGCTTTGCCGGCTTCATCCGTAGCTCTGCCGGGAACGACCGGGGTTATACCGGGGGTGCACTGTAGCTCTGCCGGCACAAACCGGGGATGATCCGGGGTATGATATAGCCGGTAAAGCTACGGTAGAGCTACGGTAAAGCCCCGGAAAATGCCGGCAGAGCCCCGGCAACTACAGGCAGACTCCCGGATAATAAAGGTAGAGCTACGGTTGATCCCGGTAGAGCCCCGGCAAAGCCCGGATCATTTCAAAAGAATAACGACAATTTGCGATTATTGCACTTGCTGGTATTAAAACCCCTCCCATTTCTCTTCTATCCAGTATGGCATAAGGATTTTTCAGAAAATCATCACGAAATACTATTCTGGAACAATAGATATTATATTAGATAAAAATTATGTATCAATGTTATCTTTTTCGGGCGTTTTCAATCCACCGGGGTTCTACCAGGACTCTGCCTGGATCGTCCTGGGCTCTGCCGGGGCTCTGCCTGCATCGACCGGGGCTCTGCCTGGGTCAACCGGGGCTCTTCCGGCGTCATCCGGGAATGACCGGGGAAGCACCGGCATGAACCGTAGCTGCACCTGGGCTCTGCCTGGATGATCCGGAGCGCATCCTGGGTGGTTAGTTGAGAACTACCGTAGTGCTGCCGGGAGTAAGTGAGACCGAGGCTTTAGAAGTTGGATTATAGTGTTATATTTTATCTAATAAGCAATCATTTATAGTGATATATTTATCTAATAAGCAATTAGTTTTCAAGGTGTTCATATTAAAGTAGATATTTTTAGTTTATGAATTTATACCGTGAGAAACTATTCAAATCAAGGGAGGATGTGATGACTGACACTTAGTACACACCCACGAGGTGGAGCTATTTAGATAGTTGTTTTTAATATGTTATGTATATCATGTATTATATAGAGAGTTACAGTGTATGTATGAATGTAAAAACAATAAAGCTGTATTATAAGCTATGGTGTTGATTTTAATAATCCTCAAATAAACAGAATGTTACAGTACCGTTCTCCCTCCTTCTGCATTTTTGTGATGTAGTGTATCGAGCATTTGTAAATACCATTTGATTTTTGAGCTGAATTTACACATTCGTTTTTTTAAGTAGTTTTCAAAAGGAACACTTTACAGTACAAAGAACGCCCTCAGTATATAAACGCTTAATTCTTCTGTGTTGGTGAGAGTTTAACTAAACCAAAAATAAGTGGCGATATACTATAATTATATAATTAAATTGGTGACAAGAGTATTTAAACGTGCAACTGCACATTATGCCACAGGAATCAATATTTACTTAATTCTTTATAAATGTAAAACACGTGTTTAATTAGTTTTAGAGCACGTTGGGTATTTAACAACTGAATAAATGTAGTGCTAATTGTGCAGTAATGTGTTGGAAAGGTAAGAAAACTGTAAATAAAGCAGCATTTTGACTTCGATAAAAAATAATTCACTACAATTATACTTATTGCCAGCAAAGCGAAAGCAAGACTAGTAAAGTTAATCCATATGGCAAATAAGTGTTTTTTTAAACTGTAACAGGATACCAAACATTTCAGGAATAAAACTTATAGAGTTTTCTGAGGCACAATAGGCCTTTAAAAAAATGATGGGCCTTTAGATAAATGATTCATCCAAGGCACGAAAGTCATAAACGTTATAGCTATAAAACAAAACATTTTAGGAAATTTAAACATATGTCTCACGTACTGTATTATATAAATGGTTTTCCGAACATTCAAAATGAGTTATCATATTCTACATTAGGCATTAAACTGAGCCATTGTTAAATCAAGAATGTTATCCTATGTACATAACTGTGTTCTTATGTTCCCTGCATGCTGAATACCGTTTTTCTTTATTATGTACGATTATTTCAAATTGTAACATAAAATTTGCGAACATACATGTTCTTACTTTTCTTCTCTTTTGATTTCCAGTTGGCGTTAGATTTTAAAATAGTAATCTTAAAAAGGAAATATCCCCTGAGGGCATTGGCAACAGAAAGGGAAAATAAAATAGGGCTGCCTGAGTTTAAGAACTCATGGCATGGTTTCAAAATTTTAATGAAAAATATATTATTGATTTAAACATTTCATCGTACGTTCAAAACAATTTGATAATACAAAGGCTATCATTTATTAAAAATCGGGTGTATATGGTGGTGTTGGTAGTTTCACTCTCACTTCAGGTCACGGCTGTTAGCCATATTGAATTCACGAGAGCACAGTTCAGTCCTCACATGGTTCCTGGGCAGGATATCAAGTTAGCTCCCTTTGCAGCTCAGTGAGTACAAAATTTTCAGTATTGCCGCTTTGAAGTTTCTTAAGGAATTCTAATTTATCTATTTTATCGCCACAGCGCGTTGTTTGTGCCGTGTGGAGGCTGCAAAAATTCGCCCAGTACATCAATTGGGGATTTTATATTTTTGATCCTTAGAGGCTGGTCAACACGACATTATTGTTGTGTTTATGGTACATTTAGTTTTAACAATTTGGCATTTCCTAGTTGGGTAGTTTCAATGTTCCTACTTACTCGTAAATAATGTTGGACCACCTTAATGATATGCTGCCTGTTTTTTACTTTGTCTTTTGATGTATAAACTGTGATATGCAGGCTTCATAACCTCTGATTCCCTTTCAAACTCATATTTTTTGTTTAGTCCCACCCATTGTTTTGTCGTTAAGGGCACACTCTTTCTATTATTTGGGGACCATACGCCAATTTTCATGGTATGGCACTATCGTGTCACATTGAAGGTTCTATGATTACCGCCGTATGAACACATCTGCGGATGTTTCTAAATTAAAAATGTGCCATTTTATGTTTGAATGTACAATCCTGCATAAGCCGTTGGTAGGGGGCGTGGACGATAGTTTTTGCATGGCAGAATCGTCCATGTACAGGCTCAATCAAACTGAGCATGCAACATTTTCAGTTTTTGTGATCAAAACGAAAGTGGCCCTCCCTTTGTTTAAGACTGAAGCTAGCAGGGACTAAGTGGTGACACGGTATAAAAATGATTTGTGCCTTATGGTACTTGTATATGTATAAGTATGATTTAGTTACTTCTACATCGGCTGAACACTCTCTTATTTGTATTTGTAAGTTCGTTACCAATATTATCAGAGCTATTTGTGAATATTGCAAGGTTAATCCTAGATTTTCAAAACTCATATGCGCATATATCGCTGTCTTAATCTGAAGAAAATATGTTTAATTATTAATATAAACGTTCTCAATAATAACTGCTGCAATTTAGGGATCAATCTTGCATTCGTGTTTTCTACACAAAATTGCTTGCAGTTTCTTCTACTGTGTGCAATTTTCTGTAGAAAATCAAAAACTCTTAAACAACTACTTGAATAATTCAAATTGGAATAAATGAAATATGTGATTTGTAATGTGTCATTTACGATAACACATTGAACAGTTGTCCTCTAAATCAAATTTAAGACTAACCAAATGAGGTATAATGAGGTATATATGATTGATATTCAGTTTAATTCATATGATTGACTTAGTTTGGTCAGAAATGGAAAAATTGTGTTTTTACAAACATATTACAGAGATAAACTTGTCTGATTAAATACTTTACTGAGTATAGAGTACTTATTTGTAAGAAAAAAACTAAATGTTTTAAATGGAATAATGATGTAGGAATAAATATTTACAGTCAAAGGGAAACAATCCAACCAAGTGTCAAACCTATTCAAAACATGATGAAATTAACTGCCGAAAACACTTAAATGAAGGCATAATCTTGATATGTTTTGGTTGTCTATCGGCTTTTAAGGGGGAAAACTTATTTTTCGTTTGTAAGATTTGTAAAAGTTTGTCAGATGCAGAAATAAAATACTCTACAATACTAAACAATAAAAAGTACACCTACTTTTTATAATATTGTCAGATCTAATGGTTTACGCCATGAGGTTGAATCAAAGCAGTTTTCATTTGTAAATGAAATGTCGAAGCGGTTCTGACATAAAACAAAGACAACACATTTATTTAAGTAAAGCTTATGTAAATGTTATTGCTACAAACAATTTCAGACACAAACAAACTTTCACTTAAAATCGTAAAGAATATTTTCTTTGTAGTTTTATAATACTTACGCTGATAAAGTAATGTATTTACAGTCTTTCTGTAAATAAAACAATATTGAAATGTGTTATGTTTTGCACCTCTTGTTTATGATCCTTTTTTCACACATTTAAAACATATGACTGATATTTTAAAACTTTACCATTTCGAGATAGTATTGAATAATTATTTATCAATCATTTAACTTTGTCAAAACCAGCTAATTAAACATAAGGGAAGAAATATATGAAATATATACACATATGATTAAATAGGAAATAGTTTAAATAACTGAACAATTTTTCTATTGGTCAATCCTATAGGAAAAGATAGTTGATAAAAAAATTCATTGGCGAATGGTAACGATATAATATTGAAAAAAATAATTCCGTGCATACTTATGTACTTTTATTTTATCAATATCATTAACCATCATTATAAACATGGAAAGTTTATTAAGAGGTCGTTGCCTTCGTGTGATTAATATAATTTGTTTATCCGATTTGAATTTCGAACGTTTTAAGGAATCGTAATTAGTTACCATTATATCATTCGAATAAGGAAACGAAATGTTTTATTAAATGCAATGCACGAATCACTTTTAATGAAATAAAAATCTAATAACTGGTTTTGTAAGAAGAAAACAGTATGATTATTTTGCGTATTATATTATTGAAAGGGATTGTCACACACTATAGGGATACATCCCAATATTGCAACAAACTGGAGCTCTATTCGGGATTTGAACACTTGGAATCCGGCGAAACGCATGCACTACGTCGAAAAGTGCTCTAAAACGAGAAATAAAAAGGGAAAATATCGAGTGCTGTCTCCCCGTGGTCAGATGTCAGACTGTTATGATCTTAATGTCAATTTTATGTTTGAATGTTTTAAGAACACTAATGTTTCTACCTTTTTTCATCAATGGCAACAAAAATGGCATTTAATACGACAGCATGGATGCACAACGGCTAAAGAAGATGTTATTTATGTCAATAAATTCTCTAAAATATCGGGCTTTATGATATGGCAATGTTCAGTAATTGTTTAACTATCTTGTACCATGTCTGTCTTAAGCGTTAATTTTGTTTAGCCCCGATGTCTGTTTAAATAATGTATGAAAGTGACAAGCAAAGTTTTTTAAACTGTACATTATTATGCTGTAAGTGTAAAGATCTTTCCTGTTTAGAGAAACTGAAAAGCAAGGTTTGAAACTTGTACAATCTATTCCCAAGTGTAATTGCCTTTTGACAATCAACTACTTAGTTTATGGATGCAATAGAAAACAATATGGTGTGTCTGTTTCACAGATGAAACAATATGTTTATTCAAATATATTTCAAAACAGTATAACACATTGGTAAACGAGAGAAAGTAATTAATGTGTCCATGGCTTTCGAGCGTATGCATCTAAATTGATGTTATAATACCTATGATAATAATAATATTAATATTAGCAATAATATTAATAATTTGTTTGGGTTTAACGGCACATTGACATTTTTACGTTTATACAATACCAAACAACAGCATAAATTTAAGAACGATTCCAATTTATGAATACACTTTAATTTGAACAATTACTACTATTGCATTTTGATTCAATCCTTAAAATTAAATGTACTGTAAAACAAATTTTCTAAAATAATTGTTTTCGAAAGTAAACTCATACCAAATGATTAAAAATAAAACAGCAGAGTCTTAACAGTGCATCAATACAAAGCATCTAAACGAAGCACAAATATGCAGTTGTAAAGTTTATTTCGGAATAGAGCTTGCGGGGTCTTCAATTTTAGATGCGGGATGAAATAGATAAACTCCTGAAAAAGAGTTTTATGTTATTTACAACGTTTCCCACGCAACCATTTAACTGAAATAAACGATACTGGGTTGAATGAAGTGCAATTTCGTGAAAATAAACATAATTTACGATATTTTATAGAAGAATAAATCTACTTATATTTTGTTAAATCATTGCTACACGATTCAATTCTTTTTTAATGATTAGATGACAATCGTTGCTTTGCAATAAAAAAATAGTTTTTTATTTGTGTTTGAATTATTTGATTTTATTTTTGACAAATTTGGAGTTGTTCAATTCTGATAGCTAAAATGCGGGTATACAATATCTTATGTATGGAAATAGAGAACAATATTCGTGTTTTATAAATCTAATCACATTCTTGTCAGGCAAATGTGAGTTTATAGATTCGTGGCATTCCACACAATCCCAAATCTAATCAATGTCCCTCATGTTAGACTGATTATTACGTCTGAGAAATGGTAAGATAATTTGATTCATGTTTATTCTAGTACAGGAAAAGGAAAATCAACAGTTATTAGTCTGTGTAAGTTTTTTAGATTGATCGCGCATACATCTTTAAGTTATCATTATCTTTAATATTTGTCTACTTTTTTGTTAGATATTTCTTTATTATGAACTATTTATGAATGTATACAATGCATTCCAAATGACAAAGTTATGCGCATACAGATAAATGCAATGGGCGTTTGGGAGTTTGTTTATCGTGTGTTTGTTGTATGTTGTTGATTTGTTTCGGTTAATAAGGTACATGTAATTGTTTTCTTCTTTCTTTTCTTATTGCTGTTGTTATTTTTGTCAAACTTATAGGAGCTAGGGGGCGTGAGGGATGTTGCACTTATTCATTATCATGTACATGCTCAATCAAACCGAGTCTGCTATTTTTATGAATTTTGTTGTGATTAATGCTTGCCAAGGGATCACTTTGTTTCCAGAATTTTATATTACAGATTTTTATCGTGTCCTTAGAACAAAAGGAACCAGTTCTTCCGTGGACTTGACGTTGCAAACAGTGG